>NC_084737.1:82824778-82827278 GCF_033978785.1 Entelurus aequoreus
TACATCAACTTCAAGTTGATATAAAGTAATACAAATTTAAAAAAACGTTTTATGGCTTTTCTGTCAAAAACAACTTAGTTTTTTTTATAGTAAAACTGAAATATGCAGTATTTAGTCATTAGAGCCCTAAAAGATGAATAGTGCAGGACACCATTGATTTTAATTCTTTCATATTTTTGAGTAATCACAGTGAAAAGATCAATAAAAAATCACTAAATATATTTGGGATCCAAAAGGTGCCCCACTCATAAAGTGATACATTTTTATGAGGTTTTTCTTTTACTTTCAACACTTAAGTTAGGAGATCATCTTCAGATATATTTGTCCATTTTATGCTGGAACTATTATTTTGTTTGTTTTATGCGCTTTTGTCAAAAGAAAACGATGTTTTTATATGGCTACTACACAATATATGCAATATTTACCACATAAAACATTTTAAAGTGAAACATTTGAAGTACTTGGAGCCCTGAAAATGATTCATTATAACATGAATTTTTTTGTCATTATTATTATTTTTTGAGCAATGGCAAAAAAGATAAAACAAAGAAAGACAAAAGAAGAAACAAAACAGCTTTTGTGTCAACGTTGCAACTTTGTCTCGTTAGATTTCACCTCATTCCACTTTTTTTAATGTTCTTTTTTATTTTTACAATAGTATTTCCAGAACGTGTGGCGGGCCGCTAAACAATTAGCTGCGGGCCGCTAATGGCCCCCGGGGCCGCACTTTGGACACCCCTGATCCACGGTCTGTAATATCATCAAAAGATCTGCGCATAAGTGATGATATTACGCACCTTGGATCCCTCAGGCGGTACTGCATCCAAAAGTGTGTAAAGGACATCACCACATGGGCTCTGGAACACTTCAGAAAGCCACTGTCAGTAACTACAGTTGGTCGCTACGTCCGTACAACTTGGCCTACTGAAAGCCACTACTAGCGACCACGCAGTCTGATAGTTTATATATCAATGATGAAATCTTAACATTGCAACACATGCCAATACGGCCGGGTTAACTTATAAAGTGACATTTTAAAATTCCCGGGAAATATCCGGCTGAAACATCGCGGTATGATGACGTATGCGCGTGACGCAGTCCGAGTAACGGAAGTTATGGTACCCCGTAGAATCCTATACAAAAAGCTCTGTTTTCATTTCATAATTCCACAGTATTCTGGACATCTTTTGCAATTTGTTTAATGAACAATGAAGGCTGCAAAGAAGACAGTTGTAGGTGGGATCAGTGTATTAGCAGTGGACTACAGCAACACAACCAGGAGGACTTTGTTGGAGCGCTAGCCGCCGACTTCACCTTGAGTTCCTACGTCTCCGGGCCGCCAAACGCATCGGGTGAAGTCCTTCGTTTTTCTGCCGATCGCTGGAACGCAGGTGAGCACGGGTGTTGATGAGCAAATGAGGGCTGGCTGGCGTAGGTGGAGAGCTAATGTTTTTAGCATAGCTCTGTGCAGTCCGGTTGCTAAGTTAGCTTCAATGGCGTCGTTAGCACAGCATTGTTAACCTTCGCCAGCCTGGAAAGCATTAACCGTGTATTTACATGTCCACGGTTTAATAGTATTGTTGATTTTCTATCTATCCTTCCAGTCAGGGGTTTATTTCTTTTGTTTCTATATGCAGTTAAAGCAAGATGCTATCACGTTAGCTCGTAGCTAAAGCATTTCGCCGATGTATTGTCGTGGAGATAAAAGGCACTGAATGTCCATTTCGTGTTCTGGACTCTCATTTTCAAGAGGATATAGTATCCCAGGTGGTTTAACATACAAATCCGTGATCCACAATAGAAAAAGGAGAGAGTGTGGAATCCAATGAGCCAGCTTGTACCTAAGTTACGGTCAGAGCGAAAAAAGATATGTCTTGCACTGCACTCTAGTCCTTCACTCTAACGTTCCTCATCCACAAATCTTTCATCCTGGCTCAAATTAATGGGGTAATCGTCACTTTCTCGGTCCGAATCTCTCTCGCTCCATTGTAAACAACGGGGAATTGTGAGGAATACTAGCTCCTGTGACGTCACGCTACTTCCGCTACAGGCAAGGCTTTTTTTTATCAGCGAGCAAAAGTTGCGAACTTTATCGTCGATTTTCTCTACTAAATCCTTTCAGCAAAAATATGGCAATATCGCGAAATGATCAAGTATGACACATAGAATGGATCTGCTATTCCCGTTTAAATTAAAAAAAATCATTTCAGTAGGCCTTTAAACTGTGCATCAAGCAAGAATGGGAAATAATGTACAAATGTGTCTCCTCACTTCCCAAACGTTGACTGAGTGTTGTTAAAAGGAAAGGCCATGTAACACAGTGGTGAACATGCCCCTGTGACAACTTTTTTGCAATGTGTTGCTGCCAATACATTCTAAGTTCATGATTATTTGCAAAAAAAAATGGAAGTTTCTCAGTGTGAACATGAAATATGTTGTCTTTGCAGTCTATTCAATTGAATATAAGTTGAAAAGGATGAGGTGGTTCGGGCATCTGGTC
>NC_084737.1:82834778-82874778 GCF_033978785.1 Entelurus aequoreus
AAACTTTATGTTTTTTGTGCAAATAATAATTAACTTAGAATTTCATGGCTGCAACACGTGCCAAAGTAGTTGGGAAAGGGCATGTTCACCACTGTGTTGCATGGCCTTTCCTTTTAACAACACTCAGTTTTGGTTTGGGAAGTGAGGAGACACATTTTTGAAGTGGAATTCTTTCCCATTCTTGCTTGATGTACAGCTTAAGTTGTTCAACAGTCCGGGGGTCTCCCTTGTGCTATTGCAGGTGCCACACATTTTCAATGTCTGGACTACAGGCAGGCCAGTCTAGTACCCGCACTCTTTTACTATGAAGCCACGTTGATGTAACACGTGGCTTGGCATTGTCTTGCTGAAATAAGCAGGGGCGTCCATGGTAACGTCTCTTGGATGGCAACATATGTTGCTCCAAAAGCTGTATGTGCCTTTCAGCATTAATGGTGCCTTCACAGATGTGTAAGTTACCCATGTCTTGGGCACTAATACACCCCCATACCATCACACATGCTGCCTTTTACACTTTGCGCCTAGAACAATCCGGATGGTTCTTTTCCTCTTTGGTCCGGAGGACACGACGTCCTCAGTTTCCAAAAACGATTTGAAATGTGGACTCGTCAGACCACAGAACACTTTTCCACTTTGTATCAGTCCATCTTAGATGAGCTCAGGCCCAGCGAAGCCGACGGCGTTTCTGGGTGTTGTTGATAAACGGTTTTCGCCTTGCATAGGAGAGTTTTAACTTGTACTTACAGATGTAGCGACCAACTGTAGTTACTGACAGTGGTTTTCTGAAGTGTTCCTGAGCCCATGCGGTGATATCCTTTACACACAGATGTCGCTTTTTGATCCAAGGTCCGTAATATGCAGTGATTTCTCCACATTCTCTGAACCTTTTGATGATATTACGGAGCGTAGATGGTGAAATCCCTAAATTCCTTGCAATAGCTGCTTGAGAAATGTTGTTCTTAAACTGTTCAACAATTTGCTCAGGCATTTGTTGACAAAGTGGTGACCCTCGCCCCGTCCTTGTTTGTGAATGACTGAGCATTTCATGGAATCTACTTTTATACCCAATCATGGCACCCACCTGTTCCCAATTAGCCTGTTCACCTGTGGGATGTTCCAAATAAGTGTTTGATGAGCATTCCTCAACTTTCTCAGTTTTTTTTGCCACTTGTGCCAGCTTTTTTGAAACATGTTGCAGGCATCACATTCCAAATGAGCTAATATTTGAAAAAAATAACAAGGTTTTCCAGTTGGAACGTTAAGTATCTTGTCTTTGCAGTCTATTTAATTGAATATAAGTTGAAAAGGATCTGCAAATCATTGTATTCTGTTTTTATTTACCATTTACACAACGTGACAACTTCACTGCTTTTAGGTTTTGTAATAAAATCCCAAATTGATTCAATGTTATTGAAATGAATAAGCCTTAAAACGCTGGCACAAATTAATGCACGTTAGTCCACGACAATCCCATTAAAAAGCCCGTTAAATCCTGGATGGACTGGTCTAATGATGTTAGCATGCAAGAACCGCTACCTGTGAACTCCTTCTTGCAGCGGTCTCGCACGCTGGTCTCCAGATTCTCCAGCTGGATCTGCACCTTCTTATAGTCCCTCATGGCCTGTTTGCTCTTCCTCCTGGCAACAAGTAGAGGAGTGAGACGCAGATGGAATAAAAAGGTGTGTGTGATATTCCCCCCCTGCATGTGTTTACCTGTAAATGAGGACTATGATGAGCACGATGAGAGCCACTATGGAGGCTCCCACCCCGACTCCCACCTGAGCCTCCATGGGGAATATGGACAGAGCTTGGCTGTCATACTGAACTCTACCCAGGGAGAAGTTCAAGTTGCCCATTTTCACCTGGGAGAAAAGAACAGGAAGTCTTACACTGCAAAAAGTGAAATCTAAGTATGATGAAATATGTCAAATAAGGCTGATATTTGCTTCTTTTCTGTCTCACTAAGCTGATTTTATGTTAGAGTGTTTTACTTGTTTTAAGGGTTTTGCTCCTAAATGATCTCAGTAAGATATTACAGCTGAGATTTGATGACCTATACGGATGTCCGATAATGGCTTTTTGCCGATATCCGATATTGTCCAACTCTTTAATTACCGATACCGATATCAACCGATATATGCAGTCGTGGAATTAACACATTATTATGCCTACATTGGACAACCAGGTATGGTGAAGATAAGGTACTTTTTAAAAAAAATTGTAAAATAAGATAAATAAATTCAAAACATTTTCTTGAATAAAAAAGAAAGTAAAACAATATAAAAACAGTTACATAGAAACTAGTAATTAATGAACATTTGTAAAATTAACTGTTAAAGGTTAGTACTATTAGTGGACCAGCAGCACGCACAATCATGTGTGCTTACGGACTGTATCCCTTGCAGACTGTATTGATATTTATTGATATATAATGTAGGAAGCAGAATATTAATAACAGAAAGAAACAACCCTTTTGTGTGAATGAGTGTAAATGGGGGAGGGAGGTTTTTTGGCTTGGTGCACTAATTGTAAGTGTATCTTGTGTTTTTTATGTTGATTTAATTAAAAAAAAAAAAAAAAAAAAAAAAAAAAAAACGATACCGATAATTAAAAAAAACGATACCGATAATTTCCAATATTACATTTTAACGCATATATCGGCCGATATTATCGGACTTCTCTAATGAGCTATATTGAGTAAAACATGCTTGAAACTAGAATATCAAGTGTTGCAAAGCTGTGTCATCAACACTCACAAGTAGAAAACTACTTTTTTAAAGTCATCATTTCTTATTTCAAGCATGAAAAAAAAATCATGACTTTGACACAATTGTGTCTCATAATTAAAACAGATGACAGCCAAATGGACTTTGCTGTTTTATTTTCCATGAAACAATAGAAAACAGGTACTCATATAGTAGTACAGTTGGCACAGTACAGTAAACTGACAGTTAATATTTCAACATTAAACATTTGTAACCATTTTGAACAGAAATAGTTCATGCACGTTCAGATACATTCTTCAAAATTACAATTAAAAACATTTTGGCCGGAGGCCGGGCTGTATATATGCGCACTAATTGACTGAAAGAGCACGCACTTGGCGCGATGATGTCATGTTGTCAATGGAAAAATGCATTTTTAGACAATATTATTTGCCTGAGCGGCTAGGAGACCCCGAGAGTAACAAGCGCTTGCCTTGTTGCCTTTCCATTAAGAACAATACATTAGTTTTTAGTGTAAGTAAATGTCATGCCGAGTGCATATCATTATGTCAAGATAATGGCACTAGCATTGACTTCATTTAAGAATATTTTTCAACATATTGAGCAAAAGGGTCTCTTTTTTTTTCCTACCAAGAAAAGTGCACTTATTATTAGTGAGAATATACTTATTTGAAGGTATTTTTGGGGTCATTGAGTTTAGTTAATTTTACTTGTTTTGGAAAGTCTTGACAAGCCACATTTTCTTGTTCTATTGGCAGATAATCTTTGCTTAGTTCAAATAAAAGACCCCTCATTTTTGTAATTTTTTTTTCTTGTTTTTGAACTCTGACTTTTTGCAGTGTAAAATATCCCACTCACAGTGAACTCAGGCAGACCGTCCAGAACATCCTTCTTCTGGCTGGCTGCGACTGACGGCTGTTTGGCCGGCGGTTCACAGTACAAATGGTTGTGGGTCAGGGTCTTCACCGAACACACACCTTCCCCAATCCGAGCCTCCACCTCGTGTTTGTAGATGGCCAGGTCCAGGTTTTCCCCCTAGACGGCACAAATGGACTTAGAACATGACAGAAAAATGACCATTGTTGAACAATAAAGCTTTACAATGGTAATTGGGATTTGTTATATATTGTATATAGCAGGGGTCACCAACGTGGTGCCCGCGGGCACCAGGTAGCCCGTAAGGACCAGATGAGTAGCCCGCTGGCCTGTTCTAAAAATAGCTCAAATAGCAGCACTTACCAGTGAGCTGCCTCTATTTTTTAAATTGTATTTATTTACTAGCAAGCTGGTCTCGCTTTGCCCGACATTTTTAATTCTAAGAGAGACAAAACTCAAATAGAATTTGAAAATCCAAGAAAATATTTGAAAGACTTGGTCTTCACTTGTTTAAATAAATTCATTAATTTTTTTACTTTGCTTCTTATAACTTTCAGAAAAACAATTTTAGAGAAAAAATACAACCTTAAAAATGATTTTAGGATTTTTAAACACATATACCTTTTTACCTTTTAAATTCCTTCCTCTTCTTTCCTGACAATTTAAATCAATGTTCAAGTCAATTTATTTTTTCTATTGTAAAGAATAATAGATATATTTTAATTAATCATTTTAGCTTCTGTTTTTTCGACAAAGAATATTTGTGAAATATTTCTTCAAACTTATTATTATTAAAATTCAAAAAAATTATTATGGCAAATCTAGAAAATCTGTAGAATCAAATTTAAATCTTATTTCAAAGTCTTTTGAATTTGTTTTAAAAAATTTTGTTCTGGAAAATCTAGAAGAAATAATGATTTGTCTTTGTTAGAAATATAGCTTGGTCCAATTTGTTATATATTCTAACAAAGTGCAGATTGGATTTTAACCTATTTAAAACATGTCATCAAAATTCTAAAATTAATCTTAATCAGGAAAAATGACTAATGATGTTCCATAAATTATTTTTTTAATTTTTTCAAAAAGATTCGAATTAGCTAGTTTTTCCTCTTCATTTTTTTGGTTGAATTTTGAATTTTAAAGAGTGGAAATTGAAGATAAACTATGTTTCAAAATGTAATTGTCATTTTTTTTCGTGTTTTCTCCTCTTTTAAACCGTTCAATTAAGTGTAAATATCATTAATTATTAATAATAACATAGAGTTAAAGGTAAATTGAGCAAATTGGCTATTTCTGGCAATTTATTGAAGTGTGTATCAAACTGGTAGCCCTTCACATTAATCACTACCCAAGAAGTAGCTCTTGCTTTCAAAAAGGTTGCTGACCCCTGATGTATATAATAATATATCAGTATATATCATATTATGTATATATAATATGTAAATATTACATATATTTTATATTGCTACGATGGTACATTTTTAGTCTACTTTATACCTGTTTTCTCTTTTTGTGCCCTTGTGTGCAGTATCCTTTCCATCCTTTGTAACTGAGCTACTGTGTGGAACAATTTCCGCTAAAGTTTGTCTAAGTCTAAGTTTTATACAGTGGACCCTGTAAAATAGACTAAATACAAAATGTATGTATGGTCACCTCAACAGAGATGATGCTGCCAGGTTTGTGGTGGTAAGGTTTGTCGGGCTGCTTGCGGTTGAGTATGTAGAGCTTGGGGTTGGCTTCGTAGTTGAAAGCTTCACTGCCCACCGCGTTGAAGTCAAACTGGAGACTGTCCAGCAGGAAATGAACTTTGACCCTGGCTCTCCTGGCGTCCGGACCCACAGCCGGCGTGGGACACAAGATTAGGGAGGAGCTGTTCACTGTGCAGCGAGACTCGTACTGCGTTAAAGATGGAAGGAATGTTCATTTGTTACATGAGGACAATGAAGACGTGTCTCCTTTAGAGATGCCCGTATTGTCCAACACTGCAAAAACTGAAATCTAAGTAAGATGAAATATCTCAAATAAGGCTGATACTTGCTTATTTTCTGTCTGATAAGATCATTCTTCTCACTAAGCAGATTTTATGTTAGAGTGTTTTACTTGTTTTAAAGGCCTACTGAAATGATTTGTTTTTATTCAAACGGGGATAGCAGATCCATTCTATGTGTCATACTTGATCATTTTGCGATATTGCCATATTTTTGCTGAAAGGATTTAGTAGAGAACATCGACGATAAAGTTTTGGTCGCTGCTAAAAAAAGCCTTTCCTGTAGTGGAAGTAGCGTGACGTCACAGGTTGAAAGGCTCCTCACATTTCCACATTGTTTACACCAGCAGCGAGAGAGATTCGGACCGAGAAAGCGACGATTAACCCATTAATTTGAGCCAGGATGAAAGATTCGTGGATGAGGAACGTGAGAGTGAAGGACTAGAGTGCAGTGCAGGACGTATCTTTTTTCGCTCTGACCGTAACTTAGGTACAAGCTGGCTCATTGGATTCCACACTCTCTCCTTTTTCTATTGTGGATCACGGATTTGTATTTGAAACCACCTGGGATACTATATCCTCTTGAAAATGAGAGTCCAGAACGCCAAATGGACATTCACAGTGACTTTTATCTCCACGACAATACATCGGCGAAGCACTTTAGCTACGGAGCTAACGTGATAGCATCGTGCTTAACTGCAGATAGAAACAAAAGAAATAAACCCCTGACTGGAAGGATAGACAGAAGATCAACAATACTATTAAACCGTGGACATGTAACTACACGGTTAATGCTTTCCAGCCTGGCGAAGCTTAACAATGCTGTTGCTAACGACGCCATTGAAGCTAACTTAGCTACGGGACCTCACAGAGCTATGCTGAAAACATTAGCTATCCACCTACGCCAGCCAGCCCTCATCTGCTCATCAACACCCGTGCTCACCTGCGTTCCAGCGATCGACGGAGCGACGAAGGACTTCACCCGATCAT
This sequence comes from Entelurus aequoreus, assembly GCF_033978785.1. Classification (NCBI taxonomy): domain Eukaryota; kingdom Metazoa; phylum Chordata; class Actinopteri; order Syngnathiformes; family Syngnathidae; genus Entelurus; species Entelurus aequoreus. The sequence continues at coordinate 82,841,358 of NC_084737.1, forward strand.
CCGTGCGGTCGGCGGCTAGCGTTGGCTAGTGCGTCTGCTATCCAAGTCAAAGTCCTCCTGGTTGTGTTGCTGCAGCCAGCTGCTAATACACCGATCCCACCTACAGCTTTCTTCTTTGCAGTCTCCATTGTTCATTAAACAAATTGCAAAAGATTCACCAACACAGATGTCCAGAATACTGTGGAATTTTGAGATGAAAACAGAGCTTTTTGTATTGGATTCAATGGGGTCCGAATACTTCCGTTTCAACCATTGACGTCACGCGCATACGTCATCATACATAGACCTTTTCAACCGGAAGTTTAGCGGGAATTTTAAAATGTCACTTTATAAGTTAACCCGGCCGTATTGGCATGTGTTGCAATGTTAAGATTTCATCATTGATATATAAACTATCAGACTGCGTGGTCGCTAGTAGTGGCTTTCAGTAGGCCTTTAAGGGTTTTGGTCCTAAATGATGTCAGTAATATATTACAGCTGAGATTTGATGAGCTATATTGAGTAAAACATGCTTGAAACTAGAATATCAAGTGTTGCAAAGCTATGTCATCAACACTCACAAGTATAAAACTACTTTTTTAAAGTCATCATTTCTTATTTCAAGCATGAAAAAAAAAAAAACATGATGCCGAGCGCATATCATGATGTCAAGATAATGGCACTAGCATTTACTTCATTTAAGAATATTTTTCAACGTATTGAGCAAAAAGGTCTCTTTTTTTAATAACAAGAAAAGTGCACTTGTTATTAGTGAGAATATACTTATTTGAAGCTATTTTGGGGTTCATTGAGGTTAGCTAATTTGACTTGTTTTGGAAAGTCTTGACAAGCCGAATTTTCTTGTTCTATTGGCAGATAATTTCAAAAAAATAATTTTTAAAGGATTTTTTTTTTCTTGTTTTTGAACACTGACTTTTTGCAGTGCAACTCTTAATTACCGATTCCGATATCAACCGATACGATACATACAGTGGTGGAATGAACACATTATTATGCCTCATTTTGTTGTGATGCCCCGCTGGATGCATTAAACAATGTAATAAGGTTTTACAAAATAAATCAACTCAAGTTATGGGAAAAAAAAATGGCAACATGGCACTGCCATATTTATTATTGAAGTCACAAAGTGCTTTTTTTTTTTTTTTGAACATGCCTCAAAACAGCAGCTTGGAATTTGGGACATGCTCTCCCTGAGAGAGCATGAGGAGGTTGAGGTGGGCGGCTTTGGGGGGGGTGTATATTGTAGCGTCCCGGAAGAGTTAGTGCTGCAAGGGGTTCTGGGTATTTGTTGTGTTGTGTTTATGTTGTGTCACGGTGCGGATGTTCTCCCGAAATGTGTTTGTCATTCTTGTTTGGTGTGGGTTCACAGTGTGGCGCATATTTGTAGCAGTGTTAAAGTTGTTTATACCTCACCCTCAGTGTGACCTGTATGGCTGTTGACCAAATATGCCTTGCATTCACTTGTGTGTGTGGAAAGCCGTAGATATTATGTGACTGGGCCGGCACGCAAAGGCAGTGCCTTTAAGGTTTATTGGCGCTCTGTACTTCTCCCTACGGCCGTGTACACAGCAGCCTTTTAATAAGTCATAAATTGTACTTTTTGAAACTGATACCGATATTTTTGAAACCGATTTTGATCATTTCTGATATTACGTTTGAAAGCATTTATCGGACATCCCTCGTCTCCTTACTGAAACTGACCTGCTTGACGTGACAGAGTGCACCGTGGGAGCAGTCCACCTCTGGGACCATCCTGCGTTCTCGCTTTAGTGGCTTCTGTTGATGTTGCGCTTCATTCACCCGACGGACGCCCCGCCGCCTCCGCCTGGGAGGAAGGGAATCAGGCGGGCTGAGCGTGACCCGCATTTTGGGTTCTTGGACCACATCCAGGTTTTGACCAGACACTCGGATGATTCTGCCTCCACTGCAGATGGAAAGATAAGGAATGGTAGATGTGATGTGACGTGTTCAACTACGGTGATGTTTTGCTCAATGGTTCCCAGGCACAGCCTTCTGACACACGCATCAAGGTCTGTATTATGTAACATTTTAAAAAACAATGCTCACATTACTACATTAATACTACAAAAAGTATTTCATATTTGTGGGAATTGCAAAGAAACCAAAATAAAACTTGTATTATGATACTAGAAATAATGTTTAAAAAAAAGAAAACTTACGAAGCCCTTAAAGGGACATGGAGGGAAAAAAATGTTTTGCCAGATCTCGCAAAATGTTTTTTTCCTATGTCGGTGAACCGGAAGTGAAACAGACACAGCGATGGAGGAGCCTACCCATCATCCGTGGGAGAAGTTGATTGATTTCTATTTTAGTAATGGCCTAACATATAAAGACATCAAATCGTATTATGGTCCCACAACAGAGCACAGATGATGGGTCGGCTCCCGCATGCTCCCGCTCCTCCGGCACTTTGTCTGTTTCACTTCCGGTTCACCATCAATGTGTCTGTTTTACTTCCGGTTCATGGACACTGAAAAAAACCTTTTACGCGATCTCGCAAAACATCCATGTCCCTTTAGGGCAGGGGTCGGCAACCCGCGGCTCCGGAGCCGCATGCGGCTCTTTGACCACTCTGATGCGGCTCAGCTACATACTTGCCCAGCTACATACTTGCCGACCCCCCCGATTTTCCCAGGAGACTTATGGATCTCAGTGTCTCTCCTAGATGACTCCCAGGGAAAAAATAATCCTATTTAGACCATAAATACTAAATAAAGGGCATGCACTAATTGCACTGCAGTAATTGTCCTACATTGCATTTACATACAGTGTGTCAGCCCAGCCACATGTTGCATGTTGTTATTACTTGCACACACAGGAGACAGCAAAGCATACTTACTCATCAGCCACACAGCTTACACTGACGGTAGCCGTATCAAACAACTTTAACATTGTTACGTTACAAATATGCGCCACACTGTGAACCCACACCAAAAAAGAATGAAAAACACATTTCTGGAGAACATCTGCACTGTAACACAACATAAACACAATACAACCGTTACCCAGAATCCCATGCAGCCCTAACTCTTCCGGTCTAGATTATACACCCCGCTACCACAACCCCCCCACACATCACCCCCCCGCCCCCTCTCCTTGCGTTGGTTGAGCGGAAGAGTTAGTGCTGCATGGGATTCTGGGTATTGGTACCGTCAGTGTAAGATGTGTATTGGTACCGTCAGTGTAAGATGTGTGGCTGCTGACCTCTTACGGAAGAGTTAGTGCTGCATGGAATTCTGGGTATTGGCACCGTCAGTGTAAGATGTGTGGTTGCTGAGGTAGTACGCCTTGCTGCCACTTACGTGAGCAAGCTGAAATCGCATTCTACGTGTGGTCAAGCAGGTACACTGTTAGGCCAGCCTGTAGAGGGCGCCAAATGCAGTGTCATCACGTCTGATATTCGGGAGTCTCCCGGGAAAAATGAGAGGATTGGCAAGTATGTCGCCATCAAGCGTCATTCGTTCAAAACTCGCGGGCTGCACTAACATCAAATGTCCACATTAAGATGCGTGCCGGTGCGTGTGTCGGAGACCCCTGGTTAATATCGCACAAAGCATTTAAGCTCTGTATGCGGTGTTTTTCATTTTAAATTGTAAATTTTTTTTTGTGGCTCCGATCACTTTCTTTGATTTGTGAAACTTGCCAAAATGGCTCTTTGAGTGGTAAAGGTTGCCGACCCCTGCTTTAGGGGCTCCGTGAAAAACAACATAACAATATGAATATTATATATATATATATATATATATATACATATACATATACATATACATACATACATACATACATACATACATATATATATATATATATTATTGTTCATAAAATAAATTTGCTCTGTAACCTAGAAATATATAATTATTCATAGTAAATCATTTGTTTTAACTAGGTATTTGCAATATTTCAAACCTTACAGAATTTAGCAGCAACAAAACTGGAACAAAAAAATTATATTAAAAATATAATCCAATACTACTAGAAATTATGTAACAAAAAAAAAGAAAGTCCGGTTTTTGCCAGATTTTTTGGGTGTAAAACTAACATAAATATGTGAAAAACAAATACATTACTATTAATGAAATTATTTTGCACTGTAACCCATATATAAAAATACACACATATACAGTATACTGTATATATATATATACACACACAAACATATACATATATACACATACATATATACTTATATATACACATATACATATATAAACTGTAACCCATATATACATATATATATATACACATACATATATACATATATATATATATATATACACATATACATATATTTAAATATATAAATATATATACACATAATCATATACATATATTTAATACATAAATATACATACACATATATATATACATAAATATATATATATATATATATATATATACAGTATACATACAGTATATATATAATATATACATTATATACATACATATATATATATATATACATATATATATATATATATATATATATATATATATATATATATATATATATATATATATATATATATATATATATATATATACATACATACATACATACATACATACATACATACATACATACATACATACATACATACATACATACATACATACATACATATATATATATATATATATATATATATATATATATATATATATATATATATATATATATATATATATATATATATATATATATATATATGTATATATATATTAAATAATTTATTTCATATTGCAACTAGGTATTTGCAAAATTTCAAAACCTGCAGATTGAGGCAGCAAAATAAACAAATTAAATAGCTGTGGTCACTATTTTTATTAAAATTATCCATGCATTATTGTGTTTGTATATTTTACAAAAAGATCCAAGAAATAATATGAAAAATATTATCACTTTTATTGTTGCTGATTATTTAAATTTACATTGTTATCAAGTTATATACAAAATATTTCAATATTCAACCGATTTTATGAGCCGTAAATAATTGAATTCAAATTTAAGCTGAAATGTATCCCTATAATATAATTTAATATTAATAATGGTAATCACAATTAGTAACATTAGTAATATTGAGGATAATGATGAGAATAATTATTATCATGATTACCCTTATTATTGTCATGATCATTATTATCAATATTGTTATTATTATTAGTAGTAGTAGTTGTAGTGGAATTAGTATTAAATCATCAATGTATCATGCATCATACTTGTATTAAGTCAGTGTTATATCAATATGATGTACCAAATATACTACTAGTTTATTATTGTCTGAAATACCACATCTTTAAAATAAAAGAATAGTACTAGCTTTAAAAATAACTGAATTTAAAGTCACCTGAGAAAGCTTCTGGGTGGTGCAGCCGATGTAATGTTAGGGTTCGGGGTGTAATGATACACCACACCCTGCAGATGGCGCTCAGCCCCTCCAAACCGCACTGTGATGCCATGTCCTCCTGTCCTGTTGCTGCCCCTGGTCTGGCAGCAGATCTGATCCTCGTCCATGTTGAGCCTGAACAACGAGAGCACACATCTTACACATGGAACCAAGCGGATCTCTTTGATATCGCGACACTTACACCAGACATGGAACCAAGCGGATCTCTTTGATATCGCGACACTTACACCAGACATGGAACCAAGCGGATCTCTTTGATATCGCGACACTTACACCAGACATGGAACCAAGCGGATCTCTTTGATATCGCGACACTTACACCAGACATGGAACCAAACGGATCTCTTTGATATCGCGACACTTACACCATACATGGAACCAAGCGGATCTCTTTGATATCGCGACACTTACACCATACATGGAACCAAACGGATCTCTTTGATATCGCGACACTTACACCATACATGGAACCAAGCGGATCTCTTTGATATCGCGACACTTACACCATACATGGAACCAAGCGGATCTCTTTGATATCGCGACACTTACACCAGACATGGAACCAAGCGGATCTCTTTGATATCGCGACACTTACACCAGACATGGAACCAAACGGATCTCTTTGATATCGCGACACTTACACCATACATGGAACCAAGCGGATCTCTTTGATATCGCGACACTTACACCATACATGGAACCAAACGGATCTCTTTGATATCGCGACACTTACACCATACATGGAACCAAGCGGATCTCTTTGATATCGCGACACTTACACCATACATGGAACCAAGCGGATCTCTTTGATATTGCGACACTTACACCATACATGGAACCAAACGGATCTCTTTGATATCGCGACACTTACACCATACATGGAACCAAGCGGATCTCTTTGATATCGCGACACTTACACCATACATGGAACCAAACGGATCTCTTTGATATCGCGACACTTACACCATACATGGAACTCCTCCGATGAGGACGCTGACGTCACTCGGGTGGCCCGTTTGGAGGCCGCGACCTTTGATGGTGACGGACGAGCCCCCCGCCTTGGGACCTCTCTGGGGAGAGACGCCGCTCAGTGTGGGATCCTGGTAATAAAAAAAATTAAAAAAAAGGACAGAGTGATAAAAATAAACCAGGAGAGCGTTTCTAAATACGTGATGAATAATTCACTAACATGATTTATTGGTGAAGTAAAAAGGATTGTGGGAAACAGTGAAGGGTTGTTTCACAGCCTGTAAACCATTCACTTCATTCTCACTTTGTGCTAATTCATTAAAAAGCTGATGTCATTTTACTGTAAATCAAATTAAGATCTTTTTTTTTTTATTGTATTTATTTTTCGTCCTGTCCCGCCACTCAGGCAAATCATATAGTAGATGTAGACGCCCGTATCGGCTGTACAGATTGACTTTACAAAATAAAAGTCTGGGATACTTCTCTTTTTGCCTTATTTGTATTTGACTTGTATTTATATTATTATTTGGTGCAGCCGGGCCGGAGCAGGTGGGGATGGAAAGAGGAAAAAAGAAAGACAGAGGGGGGAATTGTGGGGACAAGAGGGGGATAAAGACAGAGAGACAAAAAACAACAATAACAACAACAACAAACATAACAACAGAACAGCATTCAGTGTTTCCCATAAACTGCCAAAATACCTGTGGCGGTGGGGGCGTGGCTATGGGCGTGGTCACCATGACATCATCGAGTAATTTGCATAATTTACTACAATGATATGATTTTCTCTAAAAAGGCTCAAAAAATGTATACTTACTAATTAATAATAACAGTTTTGTTTTAAACGTCCATCCATCCATCCATTTTACAATATAATTACAACACTTTATGTACATATTTGAACAATAAGTTATTCACTGAAATATATTTATTAATTGTGGTTCTTACAAAAAAATATATCTTATAAAAATATAAAAGCTAAAATGTCTCTTAAAGCTCTGCCCCTTTATTTAGTGCATACTAAATAATTTAACTTTAGCCTACTACTACAACCATATTATTTACCAGCAACATAAAGTGAAACAGAGGCAGAGGTGTCCTGCCACAGTCAGTAACAAATAAACAGAAAACAGTCGTGGTCAAATACAAATAAGGCAACAAGAGAAGTATCCTACACTTCTCTTTTGTAAAGTAAATCTGAACAGCCTATATGGGCATCTACATCAACTATATGATTTGCCTGAGAAGCTGGACAGGACAACAACAACAACAAAAAATTATTATTATTATTATTATTTATTTATTTATTTTTTAATTTGTGGCGGACGTAATTCTTTCGTGGCGGGCCGCCACAAATAAATGAATGTGTGGGAAACACTGGCATCAGCAAATAGGATATGTACAAATATGACGGTAAAAGTGATAGCAAAGAAGCAGTTAGTGAAATAAATAATACAGAAATGACAATGTGCATTATTACACAACAATTGGAGCAATACAAATACCAATGCAAATATCACGATTGATAATGAACAATACCAATAATTGACCTCTATTATCAACAATACAGTTGTTCAAATGCAACAATACATATACGTAATGATTAGCATTACAATGAGCATTATGTTATTAAATTAAATGATGCACAATATTACCCCACAAATGGAGCAATACAAATACCAATAAAAATATCACGATTGATAATTAATGATGATAATAATTAACTCTTTAAACTGCTGCTGTGACCCAATGTCACCTCCATGTTGACTGTGAATCAGAATGTGCAATAATGTTATGTTACTCACTGTGCCTTGCATATATAACTTATACTTTGTTGTATACCTTATTTTAAACTGCTAAACTGTATTTTTATTTATTTATTTTAGCTAAGTACCATGTGACTTGTTGGAAGGGTGGACTAGCAAAGTAGGATTTTCATTGTACGGCAAACTGTCTGTTTAACTGTGCATATGACAATAAACAATTAGGCATGTCCGATATTGGCTTTTTGCCGATATCCCATATTCCGATATCGTCCAACTCTTAATTACCGATACCGATATCAACCTATACCGCTATAAATACAGTCGTGGAATTAAAAAATTATTATGCCTAATTTGGACAACCAGGTATGGTGAAGATAAGGTCCTTTTTTTAAAAATTCATAAAATAAAATAAAATAAATAAATTACAAAAAATTTCTTGAATAAAAAAGAAAGTAAAACAATATAAAACAGTTACATAGAAACTAGTAATTAATGAAAATGAGTAAAATGAAGTGTTAAAGGTTAGTACTATTAGTGGAGCAGCAGCACGCACAATCATGTGTGCTTACGGACTGTATCCCTTGCAGACTGTATTGATATATATTGATATATAATGTAGGAAGCAGAATATTAATAACAGAAAGAAACAACCCTTTTGTGTGAATGAGTGTAAATGGGAGAGGGAGGTTTTTTGTGTTGGTGCACTAATTGTAAGTGTATCTTGTGTTTTTTATGTGGATTTAATTTTTAAAAAAAAACAAAAAAAAACAAAACGATACCGATAATAAAAAAACGATACCGATAATTTCCGATATTACATTTTAAAGCATTTATCGGCCGATAATATAAACAATAAACAATCTAGAATCTTGAATCTCTATGATCAACTTAAAATACAAAAGAAAGCAGATAAATGGAGGGGAAGAAGGAGAAGCAAACTGCATTAACCTTGTAGATTGTTATAGTAACAATAGGTTAAGCTTTGTCAGTGTGCCATGTGTTACCCAGTTTACCCTAGGGCAACAACGTTAATATATGTTTGATGCAACGTGATTATATGCATGAGTGTATGTATGTATATGTGCTTGCATACACTATATGTATGTATGTATGTATATGTGCTTGCATACACTATATGTATGTATGTATGTATATGTGCTCGCATACACTATATGTATGTATGTATGTATATGTGCTTGCATACACTATATGTATGTATGTATGTATATGTGCTTGCATACACTATATGTATGTATGTATGTATATGTGCTTGCATACACTATATGTATGTATGTATGTATGTGTGCTTGAATACACTATATGTATGTATGTATGTATATGTGCTTGCATACACTATATGTATGTATGTATGTATGTATATGTGCTTGCATACACTATATGTATGTATGTATGTATATGTGCTTGCATACACTATATGTATGTATGTATGTATGTATATGTGCTTGCATACACTATATGTATGTATGTATGTATATGTGCTTGCATACACTATATGTATGTATGTATGTATATGTGCTTGCATACACTATATGTATGTATGTATGTATGTGTGCTTGCATACACTATATGTATGTATGTATGTATATGTGCTTGCATACACTATATGTATGTATGTATGTATATGTGCTTGCATACACTATATGTATGTATGTATGTATGTATGTATATGTGCTTGCATACACTATATGTATGTATATGTGCTTGCATACACTATATGTATGTATGTATGTATGTATATGTGCTTGCATACACTATATGTATGTATGTATGTATGTATATGTGCTTGCATACACTATATGTATGTATGTATGTATATGTGCTTGCATACACTATATGTATGTATGTATGTATGTATATGTGCTTGCATACACTATATGTATGTATGTATGTATATGTGCTTGCATACACTATATGTATGTATGTATGTATATGTGCTTGCATACACTATATGTATGTATGTATGTATGTATATGTGCTTGCATACACTATATGTATGTATGTATGTATATGTGCTTGCATACACTATATGTATGTATGTATGTATATGTGCTTGCATACACTATATGTATGTATGTATGTATATGTGCTTGCATACACTATATGGCCAAAAGTATTTGGACACTCATCCAAATGATGACAATCAGGTGTCCTAATCACTTGGCCCGGTGTATCAAATCAAGCACTTAGGCAAGGAGACTGTTTCTACAAACATTTGTGAAAGAATGGGCCGCTCTCAGTGATTTCCAGCGTGGAACTGTCATAGGACAAATCCACTTGTGAAATGTCCTCGCTCCTAAATATTCCAAAGTCAACTTTGTTATAAGAAAAGTGAAGAGTTTGGGAACAACAGCAACTCAGCCACCAAGTGGTAGGACCACGTAAACTGACAGAGAGGGGTCCGCGGATGACTTTCTGCACAGTCAGTGGCTACAGAGCTCCAAACTTCATGTGACCTTCCAATTAGCTCACGTACAGTACGCAGAGAGCTTCATGGAATGGCTTTCCATGGCCGAGCAGCTGCATCTAAGCCATACATCACCAAGTCCAATGCAAAGCGTGGGATGCAGTGGTGTAAAGCAGTGGTCCCCAACCACCGGGCCACCGATTGGTACCGGGCCGCGCAAGAAATGTATTTTAAAAAAAATAAATAAAAAAAAAATAAAATAATAATAATAATAATAATTAAATCAACATAAAAAACACAATATATACATTATATATCAATATAGATCAATACAGTCTGCAGGGATACAGTCCGTAAGCACACATGATTGTATTTCTTTATGGGAAAAAAAAAATAAAACAAAAAAAAATCCCCCCCCCCCAATTCCATGGGATGGCACTTTAAGTTCATATGTGAGTCAAGGCAGGTGGCCAAATACTTTTGGCAATAAAGTGTACGTGCTGTACATAAGAACATCTTTTTGATTACATTACACATTGAAAATAGCGACTTGTAAAAGAGTGGCTTTGAAATGAGATCAGAGCAGTGGCAGAGTTTTCCCAGCTCAGTCTTGAAAAAGAGACAAAAACCGAGGGAATGCTTCGGCGGCGAGCCTTGAGACCATCTGGCCTGCGCCCAAGAAGGCCTTCTTTGTTTTGCTACATGTATCTGAACCGGGCTCCAGAGACCAAAAGAACCGCCGCCTGTGAACTCAGCATCAAGAAAATCTTGAAAGAAATAAAACCGTGCCTTTGTTTTGCAAAACGGTTATTGTCCAAAATCCTAATAGAATCACATCCAATTTCAATGTACCTTTTATTGATGTTGTAACAATGACACGTGTCCTTACCAGCTGTTCAGGGGCACTTAACGTGAGAAAAAGCTATAACGGCCCTTAGTTTTTTGCAGGAAGAGGCAGTCATTTTCTGAATTGAAAGGTGGACAACATTTGGCACTTCTTTTATAGTTGTGGGTCTAAAAAGACTGTCATGTACAGCAGTGGTCCCCAACCACCGGTCCGCGGCCCGGTACCGGTCCGCAGACCGATTGGTACCGGGCCGCGCAAATAATTAAATTTAAAAAAAAAAAAAATTTTTTTTTTTTTTTTTTTTTTTTTAAATTAAATCAACATAAAAAACACAATATATACATTATATATCAATATAGATAAATACAGTCTGCAGGGATACAGTCCGTAAGCACACATGATTGTATTTCTTTATGAAAGGAAAAAAAACAAAAAAAAACGTTAAAAAAAAACTCCCCCGCACCCCCCGGTCCGTGGGACAAATTTTCAAGCATTGACTGGTCCCCAGCTACAAAAAGGTTGGGGACCACTGATGTACAGTACAGGGCAATCACTTACTGCAGGGGTGTCCAAACTTTTTCCACTGAGGGCCACACATGGAAACATTTAAGCATACAGGGGCCATTTTGATATTTTCCATTTTCAAACCATAACAAAATATATAGATTTTTTTTTTTTAACCTTTAATGCTCCCAGGGACCAGTCAAGGGTCTCAGTCATTAAAATGTTAAAAATAAGTCAAATTATTATTTTTATTTTTTTACAGTATATCTCTATATCAACTTCAGGTTGATATCAAGTAAAAAAAAAAACAGGTTTTATGGCTTTTCTGTCAAAGACAACTTTGTTTTTTATAGTAAAACTGAAATATGCAGTATTTAGTAATTAGAGCCCTAAAAGATGAATAATGCAGGACACCATTGATTTGAATTCTTTCATATTTTTGAGTAATCACAGTGAAAAGTTAAATAAAATCCCACTAAATATATTTGGGATCCAAAAGGTCTCCCACTCATAAAGTGATGCATTTTTATTAGTTGTTTTTTTTTACTTTCAACACTTAAATTACGAGATCAACTTCAGATATATCTGTCCATTTTACGTTTGAACAATTATTTTGTTTGTTTTTATGCTCTTTTGTCAAAAAAAATGTTGATGTTTTTATATGGCAACTACACAATATATGCAATATTTTTTCCACATAAAACATTTTAAAGTGACATTTTTGAAGTAATAATTCATCGTAACATGGATTTTTTGTCTTTTTTTTTTTTTTTTCTCGAGCAATGGCAAAAAAAATAAAACTAAACAAAGACCAAAGAAAACAAAACAGCCTGCATGGCAGCTTTGTGTCAACATTGCAACGTTTTTTCGTTAGATTTCACCTCATTCCACTTTTTTAAAATGTTTATTTTTTATTTTTGCAATACTATCAATTTTGCAATTTTTGCAGAATGTGTGGGGGGCCGGTAAACGATTAGCTGCGGGCCGCAAATGGCCCCCGGGCCACACTTTGGACACCTCTGACTTACTGGAATCAACTTCCACAATATCTGCACTGCAAAAAGTGAAATCTAAGTAAGATGAAATATCTCAAATAAGGCTGATATTTGCTTATATTTTGTGTGATGAGATAATTCTTATCACTAAGCAGATTTTATGTTAAAGTGTTTTACTTGTTTTAAGGGTTTTGGTCCTAAATGATCTCAGTGAGATATTACAGCTGAGATTTGATGAGCTATAACAGGGGTCAGCAACCTTTTTGAAAGCAAGAGCTACTTCTTGGGTAGTGATTAATGCGAAGGGCTACCAGTTTGATAAACACTTAAATAAATTGCCAAACATAGCCAATTTGCTCAATTTACCTTTAACTCTATGTTATTATTAATAATTAATGATATTTACACTTAATTGAACGGTTTAAAAGAGGAGAAAACACGAAAAAAATGACAATTAAATTTTGAAACATAGTTTATCTTCAATTTTGACTCTTTAAAATTCAAAATTCAACTGAAAAAAAGAAGAGAAAAACTAGTTAATTCGAATCTTTTTGAAAAAATTAAAAAAAATAATTTATGGAACATCATTAGCAATTTTTCCTGATTAAGATTAATTTTAGAATTTTGATGACATGTTTTAAATAGGTTAAAATCCAATCTGCACTTTGTTAGAATATATAACAAATTGGACCAAGCTATATTTCTAACAAAGACAAATCATTATTTCTTCTAGATTTTCCAGAACAACAATTTTAAAAGAAATTCAAAAGACTTTGAAATAAGATTTAAATTTGATTCTACAGATTTTCTAGATTTGCCAGAATAATTTTTTTGAATTTGAATCATAATAAGTTTGAAGAAATATTTCACAAATATTCTTTGTCGAAAAAACAGAAGCTAAAATGAAAAATTAAATTAAAATGTATTTATTATTCTTTACAATAAAAAAAAAAAAGTACTTGAACATTGATTTAAATTGTCAGGAAAGAAGAGGAAAGAATTTAAAAGTTAAAAAGGTATATGTGTTTAAAAATCCTAAAATCATTTTTAAGGTTATATTTTTTCTCTAAAATTGTCTTTCTAAAAGTTATAAGAAGCAAAGTAAAAAAATAAATGAATTTATTTAAACAAGTTAAGACCAAGTCTTTCAAATATTTTCTTGGATTTTCAAATTCTATTTGAGTTTTGTCTCTCTTAGAATTAAAAATGTCGAGCAAAGCGAGACCAGCTTGCTAGTAAATAAATACAATTTAAAAAATAGAGGCAGCTCACTGGTAAGTGCTGCTATTTGAGCTATTTTTAGAACAGGCCAGCGGGCTACTCATCTGGTCCTTACGGGCTACCTGGTGCCCGCGGGCACCGCGTTGGTGACCCCTGACCGATATTGAGTAAAACATGCTTGAAACTAGAATATCAACTGTTGCAAAGCTGTGTCATCAACACTCACCAGTAGGGATGTCCGATAATGGCTTTTTGCCGATATCCAATGTTCCGATATTGTCCAACTCTTTAATTACCGATACCGATATCAACCGATGCCGATATCAACCGATACTGATATATACAGTCATGGAATTAACATGCCTAATTTGGACAACCAGGTATGGTGAAGATAAGGTCCTTTTTTAAATATTAATAAAATAAAATAAGATAAATAAATTAAAAACATTTTCTTGAATAAAAAAGAAAGTAAAACAATATAAAAACAGTTACATAGAAACTAGTAATGAATGAAAATGAGTAAAATGAAGTGTTAAAGGTTAGTACTATTAGTGGAGCAGCAACACGCACAATCATGTGTGCTTACGGCAGGGGTGTCCAAAGTGCGGCCCGAGGGCCATTTGCGGCCCGCAGTTAATTGTTTACCGGCCCGCCACAAATTCTGCAAAAATTGCAAAATTGATAGTATTGCAAAAATAAAAATAAACATTTAAAAAAGTGTAATGAGGTGAAATCTAACGAGAAAAATGTGCAATGTTGACACAAAAGCTGCCATGCAGGCTGTTTTTTTTTCTTTTGTCTTTCTTTATTTTTCTTTTTTTTGCCATTGCTACAAAAAAAAAAGACAAAAAAATCTATGTTATTATGAATTATTGACCTATTCAAGGCTCCAATTACTTCAAAAATGTCACTTTAAAATGTTTTATGTGGAAAAAATATTGCATGTATTGTGTGGTTGCCATATAAAAACATCAAAGATTTCTTTGACAAAAGAGCATAAAAACAAACAAAATAATAGTTCATACGTAAAATGGACAGATATATCTGAAGTTAATCTCGTAACTTAAGTGTTGAAAGTTAAAAAAACCTAACAAAAATGTGTCAGTTTATGAGTGGGGGACCTTTTGGATCCCAAATATATTTAGTGGGATTTTATTAATATTTTTACTGATTTCTCAAAAATATTAAAGGATTAAAATCAATGGTGTCCTGCATTATTGATCTTTTAGGGCTCTAATTACTAAATACTGCATATTTCAGTTTTACTATAAAAAAACAAAGTTGTCTTTGACAGAAAAGGCTTTTTTTTTAATTACTTTTCATCAACCTGAAGTTGATATAGAGATTTACTGTAAGCGTTAAATAAAAAATAATGATAATAATTTGACTTATTTTTAACGTTTTAATGACTGAGAACCTTTATGGTCCCCGGGAGTCCTAAAGGTTAAAAAAATATATATATATTTTGTTATGGTTTGAAAATGAAAAATATCAAAATAGCCCCCGCATGCTTACATTTTTCCGTGTGCGGCCCTCAGTGGAAAAAGTTTGGACACCCCTGGCTTACGGACTGTATCCCTTGCAGACTGTATTGATACATAATGTAGGAAGCAGAATATTAATAACAGAAAGAAACAACCCTTTTGTGTGAATGAGTGTGAATGGGGGAGGGAGGTTTTTTGGCTTGGTGCACTAATTGTAAGTGTATCTTGTGTTTTTTATGTGGATTTAATACAAATTTAAAAAAATAAAAAAACGATACCGATAATAAAAAAAACAGATACCGATAATTTCCGATATTACATTTTAAAGCATTTATCGACATCTCTAATCAGAAGTATAAAACTACTTTTTTAAAGTAATCATTTCCTTCTTCAAGCATGAAAAAAAATCATGATGCCGAGCGCATATCATTATGTGAAGATAATGGCACCAGCATTTACTTATTTAAGAATATTTTTCAACATATTGAGCAAAAAGGTCTCTTTATTTTTTCTACCAAGAAAAGTGCACTTGTTATTAGTGAGAATATACTTATTTTAAGCTATTTTTGGGTTCATTGAGGTGAGCTAATTTGACTTGTTTTGGAAAGTCTTGACAAGCCACATTTTATTGTTCTATTGGCAGATCATTTGGCTTAGTTCAAATAAAATACCCCTCATTTTTCTATTTTTGTTGTTGTTTTTGAACACTGACTTTTTGCAGTGTGGTATCAATCACCAGCAGAGTGGCTTTCAGAATAGACTGAGAGGAGAAGTATTGCGGAAAGAGATTATTCTAGATCAGTGGTTCTCAAATGGGGGTACGCGCACCCCTGGGGGTACTTGAAGGTATGCCAAGGGGTACGTGAGATGTTTTAAAAATGTCTGTCAAAAAGAACAGTGAAAAGAAATGCAACAATGCAATATTCAGTGTTGACAGCTAGATTTGTTGTGGACATGTTCCATAAATATTGATGTTAAAGATTTCTTTTTTTGTGAAGAAATGTTTAGAATGAAGTTCATGAATCCCCAAAGAGGGCACTTTAAGTTGATAATTACTTCTATGTGTAGAAATATTTATTTATAATTGAATCACTTGTTTATTTCTCAACAAGTTTTTAGTTATTTTTATATCTTTTTTCCGAATAGTTCAAGAAAGACCACAACAAATGAGCAATATATTGCAGTGTAATACAATTTAATCAATGAGAAACTGATGACATAGTGCTGTATTTTACTTCTTTATCAAAAATGCTTTGCTCTGATTAGGAGGTACTTGAATTAACAAAATGTTCACAGGGGGTACATGACTGAAAAAAGGTTGAGAACCACTGCTCTAGATCGTACCTAATGTCGTGACTGGTTCATTTGTCTTCTTTTGACTTCTTTTTTGCTTAAATTCATTCTTGTTTCTGGTTATCGTTTTTATATTGATATCATCTTGATTTTGGATGTACTTAATGCCATTTTTTATTCATTATGGTACTTTTTTGTCACTTAGAATATTGTTTGTCTTTGGTACACTAATGTGTATATTGTAGGCCAGGCTCAGTGTGACCTGTATGGCTGTTGACCGAGTATGCTTGCATTCACTTGTGTATGTGTGAAAAGCCGTAGATATTATGTGATTGGACCGGCATGCAAAGGAAGTGCCTTTAAGGTTTGTTGGCGCTCTGAAATTCTCCCTACGGCCGTGTACACAGCTGCGTTTTAAAAAGTCATACATTTTACTTTTTGAAACCGATACCATTTTTTTGTGGTCCCCTTTATTTAGAAAAGTATCGAAATACATTTTGGTACCGGTACCAAATTTGGTATCGGGACAACCCCACAGTGTATATAAGTGGATAAAGTGCAAAATAGCGCTTCTTGGAGATTAGCATTAAAGCTACAGACACACAATACACTGTTGTGGGACCTCGGAGATGTATTTGAAACTGTTGACACATCGTATAGCAGTGGTCCCCAACCACCGGGCCGCGGACCGATTGGTATCGTGCCGCACAAGAAATTAAAAAAAAAAAAAAAAAATTAATCAACATAAAAAACACAATATATACATTATATATCAATATAGATCAATACAGTCCGTAAGCACACATGATTGTATTTATTTATGGAAAAAAAAATAATAATATATATATACATATATATATACATATATATATATACATATACATATACATATACATATATATATATATATATATATATATATATATATATATATATATATATATATGTATATATATATATACATATATATATACATATACATATACATATATATATATATATATATATATATATATATATATATATATATATATATATATATATATATATATATATTTTTTAATTTTCACCAAAACCCCCCCCGGTCCGTGGGACAAATTTTCAAGCGTTGACCGGTCCGCAGCTACAAAAAGGTTGGGGACCACTGATCTATACAGACTCCAATTTGAGCGTTCACCTGAAAGTTGAAGGTCTGAGCAGACAGTCCAAGTCCTCCTCCCCTCACTTTGACCGAGGCCTGGCCGCTCTTCTGTCCATTGCTGCTGGTGGTCTCACACACGATCCTGCACAGCGGACTTGTGTAGACACCAGCTTTTCAACGCAACTCCATGCTGCGGGCGACTTACCTGGAGGAGACTTCGTATCTGCTTTGGATCACGCTGCAGGGAACCCCGGCAACCGTGACCGAGTTCTGGATGTCTTCAGCCCTCTGGCCGAGATTAGAGCCTGAAATGGTCACCAGGGTGCCTCCCTCGATAGGGCCCGACACAGGATCCAACTGTAACGTCAGACAAAAGGTAAGAAATTCTCCAAGTATTTTCAGTTAAAGTACCAATGATTGTCACACACACACACAAGTGGGGCGAAATTATTCTCTGCATTTGACCCATCACTACAGATGTCCGATATTATCGGCCGATAAATGCGTTAAAATGTAATATCGGAAATTATCGGTATCGTTTTTTTTATTATCGGTATTGTTTTTTTTTTGTTTATTTTATTTTTTTATTAAATCAACATAAAAAACACAAGCTACACTTACAATTAGTGCACCAACCCAAAAAACTCATTCACACAAAAGGGTTGTTTCTTTCTGTTATTAATATTCTGCTTCCTACATTATATATCAATATATATCAATACAGTCTGCAAGGGATACAGTCCGTAAGCACACATGATTGTGCTGCTCCACTAATAGTACTAACCTTTAACAGTTCATTTGACTCATTTTCATTCATTACTAGTTTCTATGTAACTTTTTTATATTGTTTTGCTTTCTTTTTTATTCAAGAAAGTGTTTTTAATATATTTATCTTATTTTATTTTATATATTTTTTTAAAAAGGACCTTATCTTCACCATACCTGGTTGTCCAAATTAGGGATAATAATGTGTTAATTCCACGACTGTATATATCGGTATCGGTTGATATCGGTATCGGTAATTAAAGAGTTGGACAATATCGGAATATCGGCAAAAAGCCATATCGGACATCCCTAGTATATACAGTAGGACACTAAAACATTAAAAAAAAACACAAAAAAAAACATTGAAACAAGATTTTACAGTTAAATAAAAATAAACTGTTGCTCTGTTGCTTGAATTTTAGCGCTAAAAACAGTGGTATTGTTTTTCCATTCCATTTCATTTATTACATTTTTTATATGCTGTAAAAAAAAACACTGCTTTTACTGTAAAATTCTAGTGACTGAGCTGCCAGTTTTTGAAGTAAAATTTAAATATTTTTTTGCAGCTTATGTAAAAAAAATATATTGATAATGTATTATATATATACATGTGTATTCACATATTACTCATTGTTAAAATCGGCCCTCTGAAGGCAACCATAACTGCGATGATGATTTGTATGTTGTATGTATTTTATGTATTTGTACCTTGTTTTACTGTTGTACCTTGTTTTTACTGTTGTACCTTGTTTTTACTGTTGTACCTCGTTTTCACTGTTGTACCTCGTTTTCACTGTTGTACCTTGTTTTACTGTTGTACCATGTTTTCACTGTTGAACCTTGTTTTTACTGTTGTACCTCGTTTTCACTGTTGTACCTTGTTTTACTGTTGTACCGTGTTTTCACTGTTGAACCTTGTTTTTACTGTTGTACCTCGTTTTCACTGTTGTACCTCGTTTTTATTGTTGAACCTTGTTTTTACTGTTGTACCTCGTTTTTACTGTTGTACCTCGTTTTTACTGTTGTACCTCATTTTTATTGTTGAACCTCGTTTTTACTGTTGTACCTCGTTTTCAGTGTTGTACCTTGTTTTTACTGTTGTACCTCATTTTCACTGTTGTACCTTGTTTTTACTGTTGTACCTCGTTTTCACTGTTGTACCTTGTTTTTACTGTTGTACCTCGTTTTCACTGTTGTACCTTGTTTTTACTGTTGTACCTCGTTTTCACTGTTGAACATTGTTTTCACTGTTGTACCTCGTTTTCACTGTTGTACCTCGTTTTTACTGTTGTACCTCGTTTTCACTGTTGTACCTCGTTTTTACTGTTGTACCTCGTTTTCAGTGTTGTACCTTGTTTTTACTGTTGTACCTCTTTTTCACTGTTGTACCTTGTTTTTACTGTTGTACCTCGTTTTCACTGTTGAACATTGTTTTTACTGTTGTACCTCTTTTTCACTGTTGTACCTCGTTTTCACTGTTGTACCTTGTTTTTACTGTTGTACCTCGTTTTTACTGTTGTACCTTGTTTTCACTGTTGTACCTCGTTTTCACTGTTGTACCTCGTTTTTATTGTTGAACCTTGTTTTTAATGACTACTGCTGCAAATTAAATTGCCCCTCGGGGACAATAAATATTTCCTAAGTCTAAGTCTAAGTCTAAGATGTGGCCCTCAATGAAAACCAGTTTGACATCCCAGATACAACAATTGTCATCCATGTTTTTTTTGCAGCATAAGCATGCAAATTGTAAAAAAGTAAATGATATGGTTATGTCAATAATGTTATATTTCTTCATACTGTGCCTAAAATGTCCAAAAAAGATCTATTTAAAAAAAAAATCCTTACAAAGTGAATGACAGGCGCAGGACAGGTGTGCTTGACGTCATCAGTGCAGGACAGGTGGTAGACACAGTGGGAGTCGGCAGGACCGCCGCACCACACACAACCGTACTTGGGGTCGGCGGTACGACAGCGACTGCAGTCGGACCTCCCCACGGCACAATTAAACAGAGTCACTGGAGCAAAAGAAAGAGAATGTAGGAATCAAAATATGATCGTCACACCAACATGGGATCACTTCCTGTGTGGGCGCTAACCGAAAAGGTCGTCAGCGCTGTCGATGGGGAAGTTATCTTTCCTCCTCACGTTAATCACAGCTGGGTATTCCTCCATCAGCGCAGAGTAGGCAAACTGAAACAGTAGAAGAACGTGACCTTCGATCTCTCAGGCGGTACTGCATCAAAAGGCGACATCAGTGTGTAAAGGATATCACCACATGGGCTCAGGAACACCTCAGAAAAACACTGTCAGTAACTACAGTTGGTCGCTACATCTGTAAGTGCAAGTTAAAAATGTACTATGCAAAGCGAAAGCCATTTATCAACAACACCCAGAAACGCCGTTGGCTTCGCTGGGCCTGAGCTGTCAAAAGGTCAGGATTTTTTCTAAGTGTCAATCGGGATTTTTTTGTAAGTGTCAAAAAGTCCGGATTTTTTTTGTCAAAAAGTCAGAATTTTTTGTAATTGTCAAAAAGTCCGGATTTTTTTGCCAAAAAGTCAGAATTTTTTCTAAGTGTCAAAAAATCGGGATTTTTTTCTAAGTGTCAAAAAGTCGCGATTTTTTCCAAATGTCAAAATGTTTGAATTTTTTCTAAGTGTCAAAAATTCAGAATTTGTTTTAAGTGTCAAGAAGTCAGGATTTTTTCTAAGTGTCCAAACGCCAGAATTTTTTTTATCTGTCAAAAAGTGGGGATTTTTTTCCAAGTGTCAAAAAGTCCGAATTTTTTTCTAAGTGTCAAAAAGTCAGAATTTTTTCTAAGTGTCAAAAACTCAGAATTTTTTCTAAGTGTCAAAAACTCAGAATTTTTTCTAGCTACCAAAAGCGCCTTATTGCAGGTAAACTTGCCAAGGGACATGTAAGCAAATAACATTGCTGTATGTATACTTTTGACCCTCACATTTTCAGTAACAAGTATGTGCTCCAATCACTACATCACAAACAAATAAGAGTTGTAGAAATGATTGTAAACTCAAGACAGCCATGACATGATGTTCTTTCCAAGTGTATGTAAACTTTTGACCACGACTGTACATACAAGCTCATAATAGGCAAAGTCATGTGCAAATAATCTATAGACTAACTCAGCTAACAAGGTAAATTCATGCCAAGGCAGCACTATATTGACAAGAAAGGTCAGTTTACTGATTTTAGCCTACATGACATTATTGTATTGACATGTGCGTGCTATAGATTTGTGTTTTGTTTTGAACACCGAAATAAGTGAGAAATTACAAGCACAAAAGAAAAGGAGGGTCTTTCTGACCTGGTGAGATCTGCAAGTGATCAAGAAGACCGACTGCTGTTTGTCATCCACCTCCACGGACGCTTCCACCACCACGGACTGATTCTCGATGTCCAGCACGCATTCGTAGTCCAGAGTCTCATCCTAAATGTGTTTTGAAGAAGCATGAACTTTTCAAAGCATGTCCAGAAAATTGTATATTTAACAAGATACAGATGCATATTCCTAAATATGCTTAAAGGGCCTCTCTACACTGCAAAAAGTGAAATCTAAGTAAGATTAAATATGTCAAATAAGGGTGATATTTGCTTATTTTCTGTCTGATAAGATCATTCTTCTCACTAAGCAGATTTTATGTTAGAGTGTTTTACTTGTTTTAAGTGTTTTGCTCCTAAATGATGTCAGTAAGATATTACAGCTGAGATTTGATGAGCTATATTGAGTAAAACATGCTTGAAACTAGAATATCAAGTGTTGCAAAGCTGTGTCATCAACACTCACAAGTAGAAAACTACTTTTTTAAAGTCATCATTTCTTACTTCAAGCATGAAAAAAAAAATCATGATGCCGAGCGCATATCATTATGTCAAGATAATGGCACTAGCATTTACTTCATTTAAGAATATTTTTCAACATATTGAGCAAAAAGGTTGTTTTTTTTTCTACCAAGAAAAGTGCACTTGTTAT
Organism: Entelurus aequoreus; assembly: GCF_033978785.1. Lineage (NCBI taxonomy): Eukaryota > Metazoa > Chordata > Actinopteri > Syngnathiformes > Syngnathidae > Entelurus > Entelurus aequoreus. Next base: position 82,864,182 of record NC_084737.1, read on the forward strand.
TAGTGAGAATATACTTATTTTAAGCTATTTTGGGGTTCATTGAGGTTAGCTAATTTTACTTGTTTTGGAAAGTGTTGACAGGCCAAATTTTCTTGTTCTATTGGTAGATAATTTTGCTTAGTTCAAATAAAATACCCCTCATTTTTGTAATTTTTCTTTCTTGTTTTTGAACACTGACTTTTTGCAGTGCAGTGGTTGAAAAACACTGATGTAGACCACAATATAGTGTTTTAAATTTAGAAAAAAATAATAACATGACCCCTTTAATGCGCCTTATAATCCGGTGCGCCTTTTGTATGAAAAAAAGACCTGACTAGACCCGCTCATCGGCAGTGCGCCTTTTAATCCGGTGCGCCCTATGGTCCGAAAAATACGGTAATCACGGACCAGGTCGAGAAAAACGTGCAACTAAGTGATCAAAAAATAGTTTTACATGTCTTTATCCACATTGTCTATGTGGGAACTGCACTGCAAAAAGTGAAATCTAAGTAAGATTCAATCTTTTTTACTTGTTTTAAGGGTTTTGCTCCTAAATGATGTCAGTAAGATATTACAGCTGAGATTTGATGAGCTATATTGAGTAAAACATGCTTGAAACTAGAATATCAAGTGTTGTGTCATCAACACTCACAAGTAGAAAACTACTTTTTTAAAGTCATCATTTCTTATTTCAAGCATGAAAAAAATAAAATTAATGACTTTGACACAATTGTGTCTCATAATTAAAACAGATGACAGCCAAATGGACTTTGCTGTTGTATTTCCAATGAAACAATAGAAAGTAAGTACTCATATAGTAGTACAGTTGGCACAGTACAGCAAACTGATAATATTTAAACATTTAACATTTCTAACAATTTTGAACAGAAATAGTTCATGCACATTCAGATAAATTCTTCAAAATGACAATTAAAAATGTTGGGGCCGGGGGCCGGGCTGTATATATGCGCACTAATTGACTGAAAGAGCACGCACTTGGCGCGACGATGTCATGTTATCCATGGAAAAATGCATTTTTAGACAATATGATTTGCCTGAGCGGCTAGGAGACCCCGAGAGTAACAAGTAGCCTTGTTGCCTTTCCATTAAGAACAATAAACTAGTTTTTAGTATAAGTTTGCTGGTTTCAAGAAATGTCATGCCGAGTGCATATCATGATGTCAAGATATTGGCACTAGCATTTACTTCATTTAAGAATATTTTTCAACATATTGAGCAAAAAGGTCTCTTTTTTTCCTACCAAGAAAAGTGCACTTGTTATTAGTGAGAATATACTTATTTTAAGCTATTTTTGGGGTTCATTGAAGTTAGCTAATTTGACTTGTTTTCTTGTTCTATTGGCAGGGACGGCGTGGCGAAGTTGGTAGAGTGGCCGTGCCAGCAATCGGAGTGTTGCTGGTTACTGGGGTTCAATCCCCACCTTCTACCATCCTAGTCACGTCCGTTGTGTCCTTGGGCAAGACACTTCACCCTTGCTCCTGATGGCTGCTGGTTAGCGCCTTGCATGGCAGCTCCCTCCATCAGTGTGTGAATGTGTGTGTGAATGGGTAAATGTGGAAATAGTGTCAAAGCGCTTTGAGTACCTTGAAGGTAGAAAAGCGCTCTACAAGTATAACCCATTTAACATTTATTTAATTTAGATAATTTTTCTTAGTTCAAATAAAATACCCCTCATTTTAGTATTTTTTTTTTCTTGTTTTTGAACACTGACTTTTTGCAGTGTGGGCAGCAGTTTTGTGGATGATGTCACACAAAGGAGGCGACACATGGATCAGGGGGGCGTTCCATGTACTGTTCGTCAATACTTCAAAACTAATTGATATTAAGGGAATTTAATGCCAGATTCATTTTCAAGAGCAAAAGATGCAAAAAGGGAACTTGTTAGTGAAATTTCGGTCATCTGGACGTTTAGGATGTTGTCCCTAAAATAAGTGTCGTTAAACTACCTGGAACAGGTGGAGGTGTCGTCCGACCAGCGTGATCTTCCTCTCCACGTTGACAGGAAGGAGGGAGGAATCCTCAACTTTCTCCACACAAGGACAGTCCTGAAACGTGTGTCAATATTAGGTCATGTGACACAGACGCCTTGAAAAGCCAATCAGAAGCCTGAAGAGAGTCATTTTCTAGAGAAGGCACCATGGCCACAGAAGACAAAAAAGCGGGATCAGTTTGTTGACGTGGAGTTACTCTGGATTATCGTGGATGAATGTAAAGTCAACAAAAAAGTATAAAACGCGCTTCACTTAATACACATTTTGTTATGTAACAGCCTTATTCCATCTATATATATATATATATTTATTTATTTTATTATACATATAAATAAAAGAAATAATTGAATTTCAGTGTTCTGGAGGCTATCCAGTAGATGGCAGTATTGTCCTGTTTAAGAGTGTCACAACATTGCTGTTTACGGCAGACGAACTGCTTTACGGTAGACTAAACGTGACGTGTGTTGTTGTGTGTTGTTACCGCGCTGGGAGGACGTTAATGAAACTGCCTAACAATAAACCCACATAAGAAACCAAGAACTCGCCCTCCACCATTCTACAGTTATGACGTCATTGGCATAGGCAAGCTGTTTATATTGTGGTGAAAGCGGACGTGAAAACAGGCTGTCCCCACTCAGGTCCGCATTGAGCTGGAGGGGGCGTGGCCTCCAGCTCCGGCTAAATACCGGGAGTTTGTCGGGAGGACATTTCTGCCGGGAGGTTATCGGGAGAGGCGCTGAATACCGGGAGTCTCCCGGTAAAAACGGGAGGGTTGGCAAGTATGACATACTGGCTTCCTGTGCACTTAAGATGTGACTTTAAGGTTTTACTATTTACGTATAAAATACTAAACGTTATAGCGCCATCCTATCTTGCTAAATGTATTGTTACCATATATCCCGGCCATAAATCTGAATTCTACGAACTCCGGTTTATTAGTGATTCCCAGAGGCCAAAAAGTCTGCAGACTCTAGAATGTTTTCTATTGGGGCTCCGGTACTCTGGAATGCCCTCCCGGTAACAGTTTCAGATGCTACCTATGTAGAAGCTTTTAATTGTCATCTTAAAACTCATTTATATACTCTAGCCTTTAAAAACATCCCCTTCTTAGAACAGTTGACCTGCCACTTCTCTTTTCTGCTTTGCCCCCCCTCTCCTGGTAGAGAGGTTATCTGGTGGCCACGGATCAGTTTCCACAGAGGAGGCTCTACCTATTCCTCTTTGCAACATCTCTCAAGATGCATCAGATTGGATGGGAATCATTGGTTTTCTGTACATTGCTTAGTAGGGTTAGGGTTAGGGTTAGGGTCAGCCTAACCCTAACCCATCATCGTAGTCAGGGAGATGACCAATACCATCCCTACAGTGAAGCATGGTGGTGGCAGCTTCATGCTGTGGGGATGGTTTTCAGCAGCAGGAACTGGGAGGTTAGTCAGGATAGAGGGAAAGATGAATGCAGCAATGTACAGAGACACCTTAGATGAAAACCAATGCTTCCCATCCAACCTGATGAAGCTTGAGAGGTGCTGCAAAGAGAAATGGGGGAAACTGTCAAAGATAGGTGTGCCAAGCTTGTGGCATCGTATTTTTAAAACAAACATGAGGCTGAAATTGCTGCCAAAGAAGCATCAACAAAGTATTGAGCAAAGGCTGTGAATAGTTATGTTCATGTGATTTGTTAGTTCTTCATTTTTAATAAATTGGCTTTTTTAAATCACAACTTTTAACATTGTCATGATAGGTTATTGCCCGTTGAATTTTGAGGATAAAATTAATTTATTCCATTTCGGAATAGACTTAGACTTAGACAAACTTTAATGATCCACAAGGGAAATTGTTCCACACAGTAGCTCAGTTACAATGATGGAAAGTGTAAGGATGGAAAGGACAATGCAGGTATAAACAGACTAAATATAGCGAGATAAAATATAACATATATACGTAATATTTACATACTATATGTACAGTATATTATATATACTGATACATTATATTATCTTATGTCATGTTATAAGGCTGTAACATAAAATGTGGGAAAAATGAAGCGCTATGAATACTTTCCGGATGCACTGTAAATATACTAAATATATTGTATTAAAAATGTATAATTGCATGTGAGTTTAAAGTTAAAAAAATATATATTTGTACTTTTATTAAAGGCCTACTGAAAGCCACTACTAGCGACCACGCAGTCTGATAGTTTATATATCAATGATGACATCTTAACATTGCAACACATGCCAATACGGCCGGGTTAACTTATAAAGTGACATTTTACATTTCCCGCGAAACTTCCGGTTGAAAAGGTCTATGTATGACGACGTATGCGCGTGACGTCAATCCTTGAAACGGAAGTATTGGGACACATTGTATCCAATACAAACAGCTCTGTTTTCATCTCATAATTCCACAGTATTCTGGACATCTGTGTTGGTGAATCTTTTGCAATTTGTTTAATGAACAATGAAGACTGCAAAGAAGAAAGCTGTAGGTGGGATCGGTGTATTAGCGGCTGGCTGCAGCAACACAACCAGGAGGACTTTGACTTGGATAGCAGACGCGCTATCCGACGCTAGCCGCCGACCGCATCTATGATCGGGTGAAGTCCTTCGTCGCTCCGTCGATCGCTGGAACGCAGGTGAGCACGGGTGTTGATGAGCAGATGAGGGCTGGCTGGCGTAGGTGGATAGCTAATGTTTTTAGCATAGCTCTGTGAGGTCCCGTTGCTAAGTTAGCTTCAATGGCGTCGTTAGCAACAGCATTGTTAAGCTTCGCCAGGCTGGAAAGTATTAACCGTGTAGTTACATGTCCATGGTTTAATAGTATTGTTGATCTGCTGTCTATCCTTCCAGTCAGGGGTTTATTTATTTTGTTTCTATCTGCAGTTAAGCCCGATGCTATCACGTTAGCTCCGTAGCTAAAGTGCTTCGCCGATGTATTGTCGTGGAGATAAAAGTCACTGTGAATGTCCATTTGGCGTTCTGGACTCTCATTTTCAAGAGGATATAGTATCCCAGGTGGTTTAAAATACAAATCCGTGATCCACAATAGAAAAAGGAGAAAGTGTGGAATCCAATGAGCCAGCTTGTACCTAAGTTACGGTCAGAGCGAAAAAAGATATGTCTTGCACTCCACTCTAGTCCTTCACTCTCACGTTCCTCATCCACGAATCTTTCATCCTGGCTCAAATTAATGGGGTAATCATCACTTTCTCGGTCCGAATCGCTCTCGCTGCTGGTGTAAACAATGTGGAAATGTGAGGAGCCTTTCAACCTGTGACGTCACGCTACTTCCGCTACAGGCAAGGCTTTTTTTTATCAGCCACCAAAAGTTGCAACTTTACCGTCGATGTTCTCTACTAAATCCTTTCAGCAAAAATATGGCAATATCGCGAAATGATCAAGTATGACACATAGAATGGATCTGCTATCCCCGTTTGAATAAAAACATTTCATTTCAGTAGGCCTTTAATGTATTTGATCACTGCAAGAAATAATTCAGTTAATGCTTAATGCGTATGTGCATTAAATGTAAACACTATTTTGTCGTCCACAACAGATTGGACAGGGAGTTGAAGTGTTGTTTGACGTGTTAGGAACACAACTGTATTTGGATGTTAGGTTAACACGCAAAATAATTCAAATAAGCTTCTGACTATTTAATAAATACAAACGGCACTTTCTGAACTCACCGTCAAATAAGAACCAACAGAAGAATCTGCTTGGTCATTTTCGTCGGACTCGGTGTCGGGTTTGTTAAAAATGTCAGGTGATTGCGTAAAGGTGATGTTTTCCTGACCGGGTGACTCCGTGTCTGCCTCCGCCTCAGACCACTCCTTAATCCACGGAGGGCCGTCACTTTCCTCGGTGGAATCACTGCTTGCCAGTTCTGTTAGCGTAACAACTTCCCTGGATGTGGTTGAGCTTACACCAGAAGAGGAGCCAGAGGGCTCCACTTCAGAGTCAACTGGGCCACTTGTGCTGCCGGGCGATGTACTACGAGATGTGTTGGCAGCTAGCAGCCAATCAACAGTCTCTACTTCTACAAAACCTGGCGTTGTGACCAGTGACGGGGACCCATCGGTAACACTGACATCCATGGTGGTCCCCGTGAAGGTGGGAGTGACGTCCTGGGGTGGGCGGGATGTGGACTCGCTGTAAAGAGTGGTGGGAGTGACAGCTGCAGTGGTGGTAGCAGGAGGCACGGTGGGTGGCGGCCGTGTTGTTGTAGGAGCGGTCGTCAGAGTCGGGGGTAAAGTGGTCTGTTTTCTGGTGGGTGGTGGGATGGTGGGTGTCGGTGGTTTGAACTTGTCGATGGAGAAACGCAAAACGAACAAGCAGGAAAGAACAGAAAAAAAGGCAAGGGAGGACAAAAATTAGGATAAACAAGCAGACTTAAGATGGAAATAATGACAATGAAGCACAACTGGAAATGGGAAATGTACACAAGCGAAGCAAATAGACAAACAAATGTGTGGCGTGAAGCGAGTAGTTTCTGACTAAAGTACACCTCCAATTTTAAGCAAGGACCTTCTCAAAGGACAATACACCAGAAATTAAACTTGAGTATACTTTAGAGTTGTCAGTGCACGGATTGCGGTATAGATGTAATTAGGGCTGGGCGATATATCCAATACACTCGATATATCGCGGGTTTGTCTCTGTGCGATATAGAAAATGAAGGAGATAACGTCCGCAGGAACCTACCACATAGCGAAGGACATACACTAATTGATTTCCTATTATGCAGCTCATTTTTATTTGACACTTATTGAAATATCTTGTGTGACATCATGCACAAAAGTGCACTTTATTGGTTTTAAACTATTGTAGTGGCGTTCTGTACAAAAAGTGCACTTTAATTTAGTGTAGGGCTGCAACTAACGATTCATTTGATAATCGATTAATCTGTCGATTAATCTGTCGATTATTACTTTGATTAATCGATTAATAATCGGATAAAAGAGACAAACTACATTTCGATCCTATGCAGTATTTTATTGAAAAAAAACCAGCATACTGGCACCATACTTATTTTGATTATTGTATCTCAGCTATTTGTACATTTTGCAGTCTATAAATAAAAATGTATATAAAAAAAAAAATAATAATAATAAAAAAATAAAAATAAAAAAGCCTCTGCGCATGCATCCAACGAATCGATGACTAAATTAATCGGCAACTATTTTTATAATCGATTCTAATCGATTTAATCGATTAGTTGTTGCAGCCCTAATTTAGTGTTGTTTTGATAAGTCATCTTAGTGACATCATGCACAAAAGTGCACTTTATTTGTTTTAAACTATTGTAGTGGCGTTCTGTACAAAAAGTGCACTTTAATTTAGTGTAGGGCTGCAACTAACGATTCATTTGATAATCGATTAATCTGTCGATTATTACTTTGATTAATCGATTAATAATCTGATAAAAGAGACAAACTACATTTCTATCCTATCCAGTATTTTATTGGAAAAAAAACAGCATACTGGCACCATACTTATTTTGATTATTGTATCTCAGCTATTTATAAATGTTGCAGTTTATAAATAAAAATTTATAATAAAAAATAAATAAATAAATAAAAAAAGCCTCTGCACATGCATCCAACGAATCGATGACTAAATTAATCGGCAACTATTTTTATAATCGATTCTAATCGATTTAATCGATTAGTTGTTGCAGCCCTAATTTAGTGTTGTTTTGATAACTCATCTTAGTGACATCATGCACAAATGTGCACTTTATTTGTTTTAAACTATTGTAGTGACGTTCTGTACAAAAAGTGCACTTTAATTCAGTGTAGGGCTGCAACTAACGATTCATTTGATAATCGATTAATCTGTCGATTATTACTTTGATTAATAATCGGATAAAAGAGACAAACTACATTTCTATCCTATCCAGTATTTTATTGAAAAAAACCAGCATACTGGCACCATACTTATTTTGATTATTGTATCTCAGCTATTTATAAATGTTGCAGTTCATAAATAAAGGTTTATAAAAATAAAATAACATTTTTAAAAAAATGTATATATAAAAAAAAAAAAAAGCCTCTGCGCATGCGCATAGCAAAGATCTAACGAATCGATGACTAAATTAATCGGCAACTATTTTTATAATCGATTCTAATCGATTAGTTGTTGCAGCCCTAATTTAGTGTTGTTTTGATAAGTCATCTTAGTGACATCATGCACAAAAGTGCACTTTATTTGTTTTAAACTATTGTAGTGGCGTTCTGTACAAAAAGTGGACTTTAATTTAGTGTTGGGCTGCAACTAACGATTCATTTGATAATCGATTAATCTGTCGATTATTACTTTGATTAATCGATTAATAATCGGATAAAAGAGACAAACTACATTTCTATCCTTTCCAGTATTTTATTGAAAAAAACAGCATACTGGCACCATACTTATTTTGATTATTGTAACTCAGCTGTTTGTACATGTTGCAGTTTATAAATAAAGGTTTATAAAAATAAAATAACATTTTTAAAAAAATTATATAAAAAAAAAAAAAAAGCCTCTGCGCATGCGCATAGCAAAGATCTAATGAATCGATTACTAAATTAATCAGCAACTATTTTTATAATCGATTCTAATCGATTAGTTGTTGCAGCCCTAATTTAGTATTGTTTTGATAAGTCATCTTAGTGACATCATGTACAAAAGTGCACTTTATTTGTTTTAAACTATTGTAGTGGCGTTCTGTACAAAAAGTGCACTTTAATTTAGTGTAGGGCTGCAACTAACGATTCATTTGATAATCGATTAATCTGTCGATTATTACTTTGATTGATCGATTAATAATCGGATAAAAGAGACAAACTACATTTATATCCTATGCAGTATTTTATTGGAAATTATTTTGATTATTGTATCTCAGCTATTTCTACATGTTGCAGTTTATAAATAAAGGTTTAAAAAATAAAATAAAATTTAAATTTTTTTTAATAAAAAAATAAAATAAAATAAAGCCTCTGCGCATGCGCATAGCAAAGATCCAACGAATCGATGACTGAATTAATCGGCAACTATTTTTATAATCGATTCTAATCGATTTAATCGATTAGTTGTTGCAGCCCTAATTGAGTGTTGTTTTGATATGTCATCTTAGTGACATCATGCACAAAAGTGCACTCATAGCTTGTTTTAAAATGTCTCTGACAATCTTGCACTTTCTGTTTGGAAATGACATGAATGTTTGTGCCACTGCTTAATAACCGTTTCATAAATACACTTTTGTTAAATTGACTTAGTTGTGGTTTCCCTCTCTGCATGAAAGTTTAAAAGTAGCATATATTAATGCAGTATGAAGAAGAATGTTTGAATGTAGACACATAGAATCATCATACTGCTGTGATTATATGCAAAATATGCAGATATATATGGTGTATCATGACATGGTCTAAAAATACAGAGATATTAATAAAAGGCCATATTGCCCAGCCCTAGATGTGATATTCATTAAAAATAAATCAACACAAACCATTATTGTCTTAATAAAAAACACAAGTAAGTACACCTCACAGTCAACATGTCCAACTGGTGTCCTAAGTCAATATTTATCATAAGTACTATTATTATCATCTTGCACCACCTGGGCGTGGAATTCATCAGAGTTAGACATGCTGTTACTGGAATCCACTTCCACTCCTCCACGACGTCACCGGTGGAGCTTGTAGGCTACGTTCACACTGCAGGAAGGGCATGATGCCCAATTCTGACTTTTCTGTTTTGTTGAATCCCATCGTTTTTTCCCCTATGTAGTCGTTCACTTTACCCCCCAAAAAATATGCGATAAACGGAATGCGTCCGTGAACTGTGCACAAAACATGACCTGTGTTTAGGGTATTAAACAAGCCCGTTAGTCCTGGCACACATATGGCAATTTCAAGGAATTAACATGAATTATTTCATGTAGGAGATTAATAAAATGGGCATGCATTTTAGCAATGGTACTTTGTGGGCTACTTGTTGCCAAGAGTGTAGCGAGGACCATGTAGATATTCTGTGTGTGTGTATATATATATATATATATATATATATATATATATATATATATATATATATATATATATATATATATATATATATATATATATATATATATATATATATATATATATATATATATATATATATATATATATATATATATATACCGTATTTTTCGGAGTATAAGTCGCACCGGCCGAAAATGCATAATAAAGAAGGAAAAAAACATATATAAGTCGCACTGGAGTACAAGTCGCATTTTTTGGGGAAATGTATTTGATAAAAGCCAACACCGAGAATAGACATTTGAAAGGCAATTTAAAATGTCTAAAGAATAGTGAACAACAGGCTGAATAAGTGTACGTTATATGAGGCATAAATAACCAACTGGTATGTTAACGTAACATATTATGGTAAGAGTCATTCAAATAACTATAACATATAGAACATGCTATATGTTTACCAAACAATCTGTCACTCCTAATCGCTAAATCCCATGAAATCTTATACGTCTAGTCTCTTACGTGAATGACATCAATAATATTATTTCATATTTTACGCTAATGTGTTAATACTTTCACACATAAGTCACTCCTGAGTATAAGT
>NC_084737.1:82877278-82882278 GCF_033978785.1 Entelurus aequoreus
TACACTTACAATTATTGCACCAACCCCAAAAACCTCCCTCCCCCCATTTACACTCATTCACACAAAAGGGTTGTTTCTTTCTGTTATTAATATTCTGCTTCCTACATTATATATCAATATATATCAATACAGTCTGCAAGGGATACAGTCCGTAAGCACACATGATTGTGCGTGCTGCTGCTCCACTAATAGTACTAACCTTTAACAGTTAATTTTACTCATTTTCATTAATTACTAGTTTCTATGTAACTGTTTTTATATTGTTTTACTTTCTTTTTTATTCAAGAAAATGTTTTTAATTTATTTATCTTATTTTATTAATTTTTAAAAAAAGTACCTTATCTTCACCATACCTGGTTGTCCAAATTAGGCATAATAATGTGTTAATTCCACTACTGCATATATCGGTTGATATCGGTATCGGTTGATATCGGTATCGGTAATTAAAGAGTTGGACAATATCGGAATATTGGATATCGGCAAAAAACCATTATCTGACATCCCTAGTTGCAACTCTCTACTCCCATCTAGGGCTAGATGTATATTTTTTCATCATTCTAGCTATAGTGGAAAGGGGGGCCCTCACAACCCACTAACCAAACGTGGGTCCACACAAAGTAGGCAAGACATGTGTGTGTGTGTGTGTGTGTGTGTGTGTGTGTGTGTGTGTGTGTGTGTGTGTGTGTGTGTGTGTGTGTGTGTGTGTGTGTGTGTGTGTGTGTGTGTGTGTGTGTGCATACTCACGGCCGTCGTCCAGAGAGTTCTTGTACCAGCCTGCAGTCGTACAAGGTGAACTCGGTTTCTGCGACGGTCACGTTGAGGTAACGTAAGGACAGGATCACCATCACAAACTCTGCGCGGGACACAAAATCGTATTCTTCACCACATGATTTCATATAAAACCAAAGTTAATTCAAATTGAATTGTACCAAATAATATGAACTTATTTGGACTTTCCATAAAACTGGTTGACTTTCAAGTGAATGACTTTGTTCCAGACCCAAACATTAACCATCATCCAACTTGTATTAACCGTACAGGCAATATTTAGGGTGGCATTACAACAAGATTGATTTGGTATTAGAGATGTCCGATAATATCAAACTGCCGATATCATCGGCCGATGAATGCTTTAGACAGCAGCTTTATTTTGTCCATTCTTAACATGTACAAGACACATAAGAACTGAAATTACATTTTGGGCACAATCCCGCTAAGAGCAGACATACGTTACAGGGGGACAAGACGGGACCGCCAACGGATCAGCCACTTACAGCGCTCCTTAAAAAGGTGGGGAAAGGTGACATTGGGAAAGGGGGAAGAGTAAAAAAAATATCAGTCTGAGGCTGGACCCTCAGGAGTGGTCCAGACTGAGTCCGAGGAAAAAACCTCACATAGCATGGCACACATAAACATGGTTACATGTAATCACAACAACTCGCAACAGAGGAGGGGGGAGTTGGGACCCTGGAGGCCGGCTGCCGCTATTAAAGCGCTACTCAGCCACCACAACCCCGGAGGAATTAAGCAGTGGTGAAGGCGTTGCGACCGCCCTCACCAAGAGGCAAAATGTGATATTGGAAATGATCGGTATCGGTTTCAAAAAGTACAATTGATGACTTTTTAAAACGCCGCTGTACAGAGTGGTACACGGACGTAGGGAGAAGTACAGAGCGCCAATACACCCTAAAGGCACTGCCTTTGCGTGCCGGCCTGATCACACACACAAGTGAATGCAAGGCATACTTGGTCAACAGCCATACAGGTCACACTGAGGGTGGCCGTATAAAGAACTTTAACACTGTTACAAATATGCGCCACACTGTGAACCCACACCAAACAAGAATGACAAACACATTTCGGGAGAACATCCGCACCGTAACACAACAGAACAAATACCCAGAACCCCTTGCAGCACTAACTCTTCCGGGACGCTACAATATACCCCCCCCCTCCCCCCCCCCCGCTGTGCCTCAACATAGGAGTAATTTTATGTTGAGATACTAAGGTAAGACATTATCTGGTGCTTTGTTTCGCAATATTATACAAAAGCAACTTTTCCTACCTTCTGGTACCTGCTGATGTGTATTCGGGATATGAATAAGTCCTGAAAAATGTGCGCGCGTCTGCCTTTGTAGTCCGTGCCGACACCGTACTCATAAGCTTCTTCTTTTTCTCTATCTTCTTGTTATGTGACATTCATCCTCCACTGTTGCCATTTCTAATATAAAGTAGTGTAAAGTTCTTACTTATATCTGTCAGTAAACTCGCCATGAAAGCGCTAAAACATACCGGTGTAGTGAGTTGACATTATTCACCCAAGGAACTTTAGTTACTAGAGAGTTCCGGTCGGACGGTTTTTCACGGGACACATTTCGGGCGTTGTTGTTGCACTAGTGAGCCACGGATGAGGAGATGCTGCTCCGTTATTGATTGAAGTAAAGTGTGAATGTCATTAAAACAGTTAGCGCCATCTTTTGACACTTCTTCCACTCCCGTCCTTGCACGCTACACCGCTACAACAAAGATGACGGGGAGAAGACGCCGTCGAAAGTGAGCCACGTAGATCAGACCGCCCACAAAACGGTGCATCCTGAAGCGACTGTCAGAAAGCGGCTTGAAGATGATGTGTAAAACATCATCCATGCAACATTTTGAGCAAAGAACCAGCATTACATGTTATGTAGACCACAAGGAAGTCTTTTACATTTACAACAAAATAATAATAATAAAACCCCTTTAATGCGCCTTATGATCCGGTGCGCCTTTTGTATGAAAATAGACCTGACTAGACCCGCTCATATAATCCGGTGCGCCCTATGATCAGGAAAATACGGTCGTCCAAACATATGGAGCATATTTCCAAATAGTGGCGGTACAAGCAGTAACTTGACTATTAGTTCATTATTTCAAGTAATTGCCCTGATTGGTTAAAACGTTATTATGGTGAGTGGTTTCAAGTGGACAAAAGCCTTAATCTCACCATCTCCACGCTCGATGGGGGGCAGACTGCTGACATCAGGGGTGGGACATATCACGCCGGTGTTTGTAAACAATGCAGAGGTTTCTGTGTCGTGGAAGAAGCACGAGTAGGTCTCTCCTTCTCCCAGACTAGGAAGTCCTTCCATTGACACTGTGATCTGTTGGAGAGGGAAAGAAGACCTGACCTTAACTCAAATAGCTTCAAAACGCTGACGCATTTATATTGTGCACAGTTCTATATCAAATTAATAAGTTAGTCCATCTAATTGACGTATTTATATTGTGTACAGTTCTATGTCAAATTAATATGTTAGTCCATCTAATTGACGTATTTATATTGTGTACAGTTATATGTCAAATGAATATGTTAGTCTTTCTAATTGACATATTTATATTGTGTACAGTTCTATATCAAATTAATATCTTAGTCCATCTAATTGACGTATTTATATTGTGTACAGTTCTATGTCAAATTAATATCTTAGTCCATCTAATTGACGTATTTATATTGTGTACAGTTCTATGTCAAATTAATGTCAGTCTATCTAATTGACGTATTTATATTGTGTACAGTTCTATGTCAAATTAATATGTTAGTCCATCTAATTGATGTATTTATATTGTGTACAGTTATATGTCAAATGAATATGTTAGTCTTTCTAATTGACATATTTATATTGTGTACAGTTCTATATCAAATTAATATGTTAGTCTTTCTAATTGACGTATTTATATTGTGTACAGTTCTATATCAAATTAATATGTTAGTCCATCTAATTGACATATTTATATTGTGTACAGTTCTATGTCAAATGAATATGTTAGTCCATCTAATTGACATATTTATATTGTGTGCAGTTTTATTTAAAATTAATATGTTAGTCAATCTAATTAATGTATTTATATTGTGTACACTACTGTCAAATTAATGTCAGTCTATCTAATTGACGTATTTATATTGTGTAGTTTTATGTCAAATTAATATGTTAGTCAATCTAATTATGTATTTATATTGTGTACAGTACTGTCAAATTAATGTTAAACGACAGATTAATCGATTATCAAATTAATCGTTAGTTGCAGCCCTAATTGTGTACAGTTCTATGTCAAATGAATATGTTATTCTATCTAATTGACATATTTATATTGTGTACAGTTCAATGTCAAATTAATATGTTAGTCTATATAATTAATGAATTTATATTGTGTACAGTTCTATGTCAAATCAATGTTATTCTATCTAATTGACGTATTTATATTGTGTACAGTTCTATGTCAAATTAATATGTTAATCTTTCTAATTGACATTTATATTGTGTACAGTTCTATGTCAAATTAATATGGTAGTCTATCTTAATTGACATATTTGTATTGTGTATAGGGCTGCAACAACTAATCGACTAAATCGATTATAAAAATAGTTGGCGATTAATTTAGTCATCGATTCGTTGGATCTATGCTATGCGCATGCGCAGAGGCTATTTTTATTTTTATTTTTTATAAACCTTTATTTATAAACTGCAACATGTACAAACAGCTGAGCAACAATAATCAAAATATATATTTTTTCAATAAAATACTGGAAATGATAGAAATGTAGTTTGTCTCTTTTATCCGCTTATTAATCGATTAATCAAAGAAATGATCGGCATATTAATCGATCACCAATCGTTTAACCGAAATAATAATAGACAAAGTAATCGATTAGCAATCGATTAATCGAAGTAATAATCGACAGATTAATCGATTATCAAATTAATCGTTAGTTGCAGCCCTAATTGTGTACAGTTTTTTGTCAAATTAATATGCTAGTCTATCTAATTGACATATTTATATTGTGTACAGTTCTAGGTCAAATGAATATGTTAAGTCTATCTAATTGACGTATTTATATTGTGTACAGTTCTATGTCAAATGAATATGTTAGTCCATCTAATTGACGTATTTATATTGTGTACAGTTCTATGTCAAATGAATATGTTAGTCCATCTAATTGACGTATTTATATTGTGTACAGT
>NC_084737.1:82887278-82917278 GCF_033978785.1 Entelurus aequoreus
TAATTATATAGACTAACATATTAATTTGACATAGAACTGTACACAATATAAATATGTCAATTAGATAGAATAACATATTCATTTGACATAGAACTGTACACAAATTGTGTCACGAAGTGATTTACTTGGATTAAAATAGTTGCCCCCCACCCCCAATTAAGTAATGTACAACTTTGCCGACATCTTTAATATTGAAGTGCAACTTTGTTAATACTTTTAGTCATTTTATTTATTGTTTTGCTTGTGTATATTTGAGCCCCCCGTCCCCTCCTGGAGACTTTTTTTTGCTTTTGGTTGAGATGTTTATTCGAGGGCAACATTTTGCTAACAGACAAAGTATATTTTATTGTTATTATTTGTTATTTTTATTGAACTAGGATATTTTAATGTTTTCATTCCAATTACAATTCTAAAATACACGAGGAATACAAGTTTATTGAAATTGAAAGGATATACATCAGGGGTCAGCAACCTTTTTGAAAGCAAGAGCTACTTCTTGGGTAGTGATTAATGCGAATGGCTACCAGTTTGATACACACTTAAATAAATTGCCAGAAATAGCCAATTTGCTCAATTTACCTTTAACTCTATGTTATTTTTAATAATTAATGATATTCACACTTAATTGAACGGTTTAAAAGAGGAGAAAACACGAAAAAAATGACAATTAAATTTTGAAACATAGTTTATCTTCAATTTCGACTCTTTAAAATTCAAAATTCAACTGAAAAAAAGAAGAGAAAAACTAGCTAATTTGAATCTTTTTGAAAAAATTAAAAGAATAATTTATGGAACGAACATCATTAATCATTTTTCCTGATTAAGATTAATTTTAGAATTTTGATGACATGTTTTAAATAGGTTAAAATTCCAATCTACACTTTGTTAGAATATATAACAAATTGGACCAAGCTATATTTCTAACAAAGACAAATCATTATTTCTTCTAGATTTTCCAGAACAAAAATTACAAAAAAATTCAAAAGACTTTGAAATAAGATTAAAATTTTATTCTACAGATTTTGTAGATTTGCCAGAATAATTTATTTTAATTTTAATCATAATAAGTTTGAAGAAATATTTCACAAATATTCTTTGTTGAAAAAACAGAAGCTAAAATGAAGAATTAAATTAAAATGTATTTATTATTCTTTACAATAAAAAAAATAAATTTACTTGAACATTGATTTAAATTGTCAGGAAAGAAGAGGAAGGAATTCAAAAGGTAAAAAAGTACAGTATATGTGTTTAAAAATCCTAAAATCATTTTTAAGGTTGTATTTTTTCTCTAAAATTGTCTTTCTGAAAGTTATAAGAAGCAAAGTAAAAAAATTAATGAATGTATTTAAACAAGTGAATACCACGTCTTTAAAATATTTTCTTGGATTTTCAAATTCTATTTGAGTTTTGTCTCTCTTAGAATTAAAAATGTCGGGCAAAGCGAGACCAGCTTGCTAGTAAATAAATACAATTTAAAAAATAGAGGCAGCTCACTGGTAAGTGCTGCTATTTGAGCTATTTCTAGAACAGGCCAGCGGGCTACTCATCTGGTCCTTACGGGCTACCTGGTGCCCGCGGGCACCGCGTTGGTGACCCCTGATATACATGAATTATTATGATGTATTATTATTACATCAACGGTGAATTTGATCTCATAAAAATAAAGACAATAATATTGTTTATCGGCAATAATTTGCAGGTCTATATATCGTCAAGCCCAGGCCTAATTGTGTCTTATGGATATATTTGCTTCAATATACGCACTTTTGTATTTACCAACCCTGTTCAAGAACCAATCAAGTTTGCAAATCGATTGGTGTACAGAACAAAGGGAGACGATGAGATGGAGAGGATTGTGACTGAATGAAAAGAAAGACATATAGCAGCATATAGAAAGTATAAAGAATTTAACTCACATAGTGTGTTGTAAGAACTCCTTGGGTAGTGATTAATGCGAAGGGCTACCAGTTTGATACACACTTAAATAAATTGCCAGAAATAGCCAATTTGCTCAATTTACCTTTAACTCTATGTTATTATTAATAATTAATGATATTTACACTTAATTGAACGGTTTAAAAGAAGAGAAAACCCCCCAAAAAATGACAATTAAATTTTGAAACATAGTTTATCTTCAATTTCGACTCTTTAAAATTCTAAATTCAACCGAAAAAAAGAAGAGAAAAATTTTAAAAAATAATTTATGGAACATCATTTGTAATTTTTCCTGATTAAGATTAATTTTAGAATTTTGATGACATGTTTTAAATAGGTTCAAATCCAATCCACACTTTGTTAGAATATATAACAAATTGGACCAAGCTATATTTCTAACAAAGACAAATCATTATTACTTCTAGATTTTTCCAGAACAAAAATTTTAAAAGGAATTCAAAAGACTTTGAAATAAGATTTAAATTTGATTCTACAGATTTTCTAGATTTGCCAAAATATTTTTTTGAATTTTAATCATAATAAGTTTGAAGAAATAATTCACAAATATTCTTCGTCAAAAAAAAAAAAAGCTAAAATGAAGAATTCAATTAAAATGTATTTATTATTCTTTACAATAAAAAAATAAAAAAATTATTTGAACATTGATTTAAATTGTCAGGAAAGAAGAGGAAGGAATTCAAAAGGTAAAAAAGTATATGTGTTTAAAAATCCTAAAATCATTTTTAAGGTTGTATTTTTTCTCTAAAATTGTCTTTCTGAAAGTTATAAGAAGCAAAGTAAAACAAAATAATGAACTTATTTAAACAAGTGAAGACCAAGTCTTTAAAATATTTTCTTGGATTTTCAAATTCTATTTGAGTTTTGTCTCTCTTAGAATTAAAAATGTCCCGTAAAGCGAGACCAGCTTGCTAGTAAATAAATACAATTTAAAAAATCGAGGCAGCTCACTGGTAAGTGCTGCTATTTGAGCTATTTTTAGAACAGGCCGGCGGGCTACTCATCTGGTCCTTACGGGCTACCTGGTGCCCGCGGGCACCGCGTTGGTGACCCCTGCCCTAGAGTATGTCAAAGAAATACAGATCGCTAAAAAAAACCCTGAGCACATGTAAACAACCGAGACAAAGTTAATGGGAAGTACGTGAAAATATGACTTACGGACTACTCTGTCTTTTATATTGACTTTAAAAGTCTACTTACAGCAGCCTTGGTCATGATGTAGATGTGTGCGCTCTTCTGGTCCAGGAGTAAATCACTCTTGATGGGAGAGTTGGGCTGGATGGTTGCGTTGGCATACACCTCCACTTGGCCATCTTGGCCCAGATATACCTGAGGAAGACAATCAGACAGTGAGGATGGATAGGTAGTAGTGTTGTCCCGATACCAATATTTTGGTTCCGGTACCAAAATGATTTTGATACTTTTCTAAATAAAGGGGACCACAGAAAATTGCATTATTGGCTTTATTCTAACAAACAAATCTTAGGGTGCATTAAACATATGTTTCTTATTGCAAGTTTGTCTTTAAATAAAATAGTGAACATACAAGACAACTTGTCTTTTAGTAGTAAGCAGTGTTGGGACTGACGCGTTACTTTGTAACGCGTTACTGTAACGCCGTTAGTTTCGGCGGTAACTAGTAATCTAACGCGTTATTTTTTATATTCAGTAACTCAGTTACCGTTACTACGTGATGCGTTACTGCGTTGTTTTACGTTATTTTTTATGTAGAATCGGCTAAAAACAGAAGATCTGAGTTTGTTTTATTGGAGAGTTGCAGTGTCGTCCTTCTGATTCTTCCTGTGTCACAACGGGGATAAGAGAAGAGGCGCTGTGTCTGGGTGTGGGTGTGGGTGTGGGGAGGGGAGGGGGCGTGTCTGTGTTTACTAACAAGACATGGTGCAGCTGAAGCCAAGTTTCTTAACATGGAGATATTCTAGACCAGGGGTCACCAACGCGGTGCCCGCGGGCACCAGGTAGCCCGTAAGGACCAGATGAGTAGCCCGCTGGCCTGTTCTAAAAATAGCTCAAATAGCAGCACTTACCAGTGAGCTGCCTCTAGTTTTTAAATTGTATTTATTTACTAGCAAGCTGGTCTCGCTTTGCTCGACATTTTTAATTCTAAGAGAGACAAAACTCAAATAGAATTTGAAAATCCAAGAAAATATTTGAAAGACTTGGTCTTCACTTGTTTAAATAAATTCATTAATTTTTTTACTTTGCTTCTTATAACTTTCAGAAAGACAATTTTAGAGATAAAATACAACCTTAAAAATGATTTTAGGATTTTTAAACATATATACCTTCTTAGCTTTTAAATTCCTTCCTCTTCTTTCCTGACAATTTAAATCAATGTTCAAGTAAATTTATTTATTTTTATTGTAAAGAATAATAAATACATTTTAATTTAATTCTTCATTTTGGCTTCTGTTTTTTCGACAAAGAATATTTGTGAAATATTTCTTCAAACTTATGATTAAAATTCAAAAAAATATTCTGGCAAATCTAGAAAATCTGTAGAATCAAATTTAAATCTTATTTCAAAGACTTTTGAATTTCTTTTAAAAATTTTGTTCTGGAAAATCTAGAAGAAATAATGATTTGTCTTTGTTAGAAATATAGCTTGGTCCAATGTGTTATATATTCTAACAAAGTGCAGATTAGTTTTTAACCTATTTAAAACATGTCATCCAAATTTTAAAATTAATCTTAATCAGGAAAAATTACTCATGATGTTCCATAAATTCTTTTTTTAATTTTTTCAAAAAGATTCGAATTAGCTAGTTTTTCTCTTCTTTTTTTCGGTTGAATTTTGAATTTTAAAGAGTCGAAATTGAAGATAAACTATGTTTCAAAATTTGTCATTTTTTTTCGTGTTTTCTCCTCTTTTAAACCGTTCAATTAAGTGTAAATATCATTAATTATTAATAATAACATAGAGTTAAAGGTAAATTGAGCAAATTGGCTATTTCTGGCAATTTATTGAAGTGTGTATCAAACTGGTAGCCCTTCGCATTAATCACTACCCAAGAAGTAGCTCTTGCTTTCAAAAAGGTTGCTGACCCCTGGTATAGACTGACCATGCGTCCTCTTTTCCCCGGGACAGGTCTTCTTTTGCGGGGCTGTCCGGGCGGAGTTTCTTAAATGCCTCAAATGTCCGGCATTTTGAGTTAGGGTTGCGTGTATTTTCAATGTACGTTCAGGGTTAAGAAGGGCTTAAAAACAAAACAAATTGTGCGCACGCAGCAACATTCGAGACAGAAAGAGCGAGAGAGCGAGGGAGTGGATTGATTGATTGAAACTTTTATTAGTAGATTGCACAGTACAGTACATATTCCCTACAATTGACCACTAAATGGTAACACCCCAATAAGTTTTTCAACTTGTTTAAGTCGGGGTCCACGTTAATCAATTTCTTTCAAACGGTCATTGCTCAAAACATAATATTGAATCAAAATCAATGTTATTATGAATTATTGACCTATACAAGGTTCCAAATACTTCACATCGAATATTCCACTTTGAAAACATTTTTGGTGGAAGATTTTGCATATTTTGTGTGTTTGCCATTAAAAACATCGTTTTGTTTGACAAAAAAAGGGCGGAAAACAAACACACACAAAAAACAACATAAAGAAACAAAAACATTTTGAAATGAGGGATAGATGTGAAGTTGATGTAGACTCCAGAGATTTAAATATAAAATGTATGTATGCCCTGGCACACCATTATCATCATTTCATCACCCAAGCAAAACACTTTTTACATTTGTATACTGAAATAAATACACCTACAACTTATTCAATAAAAACATAGAAAAAACTAGCAGCAGCGGTAAAGTTTAGATCAGGGGTCCCCAACCTTTTTGAAAGCAAGAGCTACTTCTTGGGTAGTGATTAATGCGAAGGGCTACCAGTTTGATACACACTTCAATAAATTGCCAGAAATAGCCAATTTGCTCAATTTACCTTTAACTCTATGTTATTATTAATAATTAATTATATTTACACTTAATTGAACGGTTTAAAAGAAGAGAAAACCCAAAAAAAAATGACAATTAAATTTTGAAACATAGTTCATCTTCAATTTCGACTCTTTAAAATTCTAAATTCAACCGAAAAAAAGAAGAGAAAAATGTTAAAAAATAATTTATGGAACATCATTAGTAATTTTTCCTGATTAAGATTAATTTTAGAATTTTGATGACATGTTTTAAATAGGTTCAAATCCAATCCACACTTTGTTAGAATATATAACAAATTGGACCAAGCTATATTTCTAACAAAGACAAATCATTATTACTTCTATATTTTTCCAGAACAAAAATTTTAAAAGAAATTCAAAAGACTTTGAAATAAGATTTAAATTTGATTCCACAGATTTTCTAGATTTGCCAAAATATTTTTTTGAATTTTAATCATAATAAGTTTGAAGAAATAAGTCACAAATATTCTTCGTCGAAAAAAAAGAAGCTAAAATGAAGAATTAAATTAAAATGTATTTATTATTCTTTACAATAAAAAAAATATATATTTATTTGAACATTGATTTAAATTGTCAGGAAAGAAGAGGAAGGAATTCAAAAGGTAAAAAAGTACAGTATATGTGTTTAAAAATCCTAAAATCATTTTTAAGGTTGTATTTTTTCTCTAAAATTATCTTTCTGAAAGTTATAAGAAGCAAAGTAAAAAAAATTAATGAACTTATTTAAACAAGTGAAGACCAAGTCTTTCAAATATTTTCTTGGATTTTCAAATTCTATTTGAGTTTTGTCTCTCTTAGAATTAAAAATGTCCGGTAAAGCAAGACCAGCTTGCTAGTAAATAAATAAAATTTAAAAAATTGAGGCAGCTCACTGGTAAGTGCTGCTATTTGAGCTATTTTTAGAACAGGCCGGCGGGCTACTCATCTGGTCCTTACGGGCTACCTGGTGCCCGCGGGCACCGCGTTGGTGACCCCTGGTTTAGATCCATGAAGGAAAGAAGAAAGTGAATGAATGTTAATAACTGAACACATTTACATATGTATACACTAGAGATGTCCGATAATATTGGTCTGCCGATATTATCGGCCGATAGATGCGTTAAAATGTAATATCGGAAATTATCTGTATCGGTTTTTTTATTATCAGTATCAGTTTGTTTTTGTTTTTTTTAATTTTTAAATTTATTTTATTAAATCCACATAAAAAACACAAGATACACTTACAATTAGTGCACCTACCCAAAAAACCTCCCTCCCCCATTTACACTCATTCACACAAAAGGGTTGTTTCTTTCTGTTATTAATATTCTGCTTCCTTCATTATATATCAATATATATCAATACAGTCTGCAAGGGATACAGTCCGTAAGCACACATGATTGTGCGTGCTGCTGCTCCACTAATAGTACTAACCTTTAACAGTTAATTTTACACATTTTCATTAATTACTAGTTTCTATGTAACTGTTTTTATATTGTTGTACTTTCTTTTTTTATTCAAGAAAATGTTTTTAATTTATTTATCTTATTTGATTAATTTTTAAAAAAAGGACCTTATCTTCACCATACCTGGTTGTCCAAATTAGGCATAATAATGTGTTAATCCCACGACTGCATATATCGGTTGATATCTGTATCGGTTGATATCGGTATCGGTAATTAAAAAGTTGGACAATATCGGCATATCGGATATCGGCAAAAAGCCATTATCGGACATCCCTAGTATACACATTTGTTTTCTTTTTTTTTTTTGTTTAATGAATTAAGTAACGTTTATGACAACCTTTTTCCAAAACACAACATAGAATGTGAGATACAACAGGATGATGCATACGTTTATCATTTGTTTCCAAAACACAATATAGAATGTGAGATACAACAGGATAATGCATACGCTTATCTTTTTTTTTTTTTCCAAAACGCTTACAAAAAAGTGGGACCCCAAAAATTTACTGTAGGACCCCATTTTTATGCCTTGATGGGGTAATTGGGACCCCATTTTGAAAAATCCTAGCGCTGATCAACAGCTTGTATTATTGTCCAGTGCAATAACAGTACTGAAATGAAGGCTAATAGTAATAACATAACAATAACAGTACTGAAATGAAGGCTAATAGTAATAACATAACAATAACAGTACTGAAATGAAGGCTAATAGTAATAACATAACAATAACAGTACTGAAATGAAGGCTAATAGTAATAACATAACAATAACAGTACTGAAATGAAGGCTAATAGTAATAACATAACAATAACAGTACTGAAATGAAGGCTAATAGTAATAACATAACAATAACAGTACTGAAATGAAGGCTAATAGTAATAACATAACAATAACAGTACTGAAATGAAGGCTAATAGTAATAACATAACAATAACAGTACTGAAATGAAGGCTAATAGTAATAACATAACAATAACAGTACTGAAATGAAGGCTAATAGGGCATTAATGGGAGCTTTGAAAAAAAACAAGAAAAAAAGAAGTAACTAAATAGATACTTTTCACAGTAACGCATTACTTTTTGGTGTAAGTGACTGAGTTACTTTTGAAATAAAGTAACTAGTAACTGTTTTTCAGTAACTAACCCAACACTGGTAGTAAGTAAGCAAACAAAGGCTCCTAATTTAGCTGCTGACATATGCAGTAACATATTGTGTCATTTATACACCTGTTATGTTGGACATTTATACACCTATTATGTTGGACATTTATACACCTATTATGTTGGACATTTATACACCTATTATGTTGGACATTTATACACCTATTATGTTGGACATTTATACACCTATTATGTTGGACATTTATACACCTATTATGTTGGACATTTATACACCTATTATGTTGGACATTTATACACCTATTATGTTGGACATTTATACACCTATTATGTTGGACATTTATACACCTATTATGTTGGACATTTATACACCTATTATGTTGGACATTTATACACCTATTATGTTGGACATTTATACACCTATTATGTTGGACATTTATACACCTATTATGTTGGACATTTATACACCTGTTATGTTGGACATTTATACACCTATTATGTTGGACATTTACACACCTATTATGTTGGAGAGTTGGACATTTATACACCTATTATGTTGGACATTTATACACCTATTATGTTGGACATTTATACACCTATTATGTTGGACAAGTCGTAGAAAAAGAATCATTAATCTACTTGTTCATTTTCTGTTAATATCTGCTTACTTTCTCTTTCAACATGTTCTCTCTACACTTCTGTTAAAATGTAATAATCACTTATTATTCTGTTGTTTGATACTTGACATTAGTTTTGGATGATACCACACATTTGGGTATCAATCCGATACCAAGTCGTTACAGGGTCATACATTGGTCATGTTCAAAGTCCTCATGTGTCCAGGGACGACTTTATAAACATAATATACATTTTAAGACGTTGTGATGGCAAAAAATACCGACGTAATCATAGTAGTATCAACTAGATACGATCCTGTACTTGGTATCATTACAGTGGATGTTAGGTGTAGATCCACCAAGGGCGTTTGTTTACATTTTTGTCTTAAAGCACCTCTTCCTGAGGGCGTTTCGGTGTTATAGCTTCACCTTTATCGGTAGTTTTTAAGCCAAAATGCGTCTGTTCTCCCTTTTCTGTCTACACACTGTGTCTGCTTCTAAGTACTCCGTGATTGTGCGCTGCCGAACATGCCCGTCTGCTCGTAAACCAGCATTGACACGACGTGACGACGAATATGATTCATTAGCATCGCGGTACTATACTAATACCACGTACAACCCTAATAGGTAGGTATGTGGGGCAGGTAGACAAGTAGGTAGATAGGTAACAAGGTACAACTGTAGGTAAGTGGGCAGGTAGACAAGTAGGTAGATAGGTAACAAAGTACAACTGTAGGTAAGTGGGCAGGTAGACAGGTATATATTAATAAAATGAGCATCTACCTAAACATGCAGCTCAAACCCAAACCCAATCACACTCGTGCAGGATCGCAATAGAAGTGGACATGAATGCTATTAGCACCCTGCCAAATTCAATATAAAGCACAAGTCGGACACCTTTGGTTTCAAGTGATTCCGAGGCACTTCAAACTCTCCAGTTACTTCATGTTTATGAGATTAGTAGATGCCTCTCGACGTCCGGAAGAGTCCGAATCCCCATTACGGAGAGGCACTCAGTGCATAATGGCAATGGAAACGTCTCTGTAATGCTTGGTGGTTTGGAGGTATTCATGTAGATTTGTTAATATGGATATCATTATGATTAATGAAATACAGTGTTCCTATTTGAATGCTTATCAGATGGATGTCAAAGGGATCTCTACATGTGGTGACAACCAACCACAGTGTTGGCTTACCGTCACGCACATTTCTGGAGAACACTTTTCCAAACCGAAGGTTGTTTTAGTCTTGCGGTATTAGCTGAAAAATGCATCGCATCCTAGCGGCCAACCATCACAAGCTGCTGCGCAAGGAAAAACTACTGGATTGGACACAGGAACATGTTGCTATGCTGAGCCTGGGAATCTGTCAAAGTAGGTTGGAATGGCTGGAATCTTTCAGTTGGATAGAAAAGCTGGCATTTGTTGCAAATGTTTTATCAGGTGCAAGGTGGGTGTTTGTGTGTGTTGATGCTTTTGGGAGCGCATACAACGACAAGGCAAGGCTGGCTACATACAGTAGAGCAGGGGTCACCAACGCGGTGCCCGCGGGCACCAGGTAGCCCGTAAGGACCAGATGAGTAGCCCGCTGGCCTGTTCTAAAAATAGCTCAAATAGCAGCACTTACCAGTGAGCTGCCTCTATTTTTTAAATTGTATTCATTTACTAGCAAGCTGGTCTCGCTTTGCCCGACATTTGTAATTCTAAGAGAGACAAAACTCAAATAGAATTTGAAAATCCAAGAAAATATTTGAAAGACTTGGTCTTCACTTGTTTAAATAAATGCATTAATTGTTTTACTTTGCTTCTTATAACTTTCAGAAAGACAATTTTAGAGAAAAAACACAACCTTAAAAATGATTTTAGGATTTTTAAACACATATACCTTTTTACCTTTTAAATTCCTTCCTCTTCTTTCCTGACAATTTAAATCAATGTTCAAGTACATTTATTTTTTTTATTGTAAAGAATAATAAATACATTTTAATTTAATTCTTCATTTTAGCTCCTGTTTTTTCGACGAAGAATATTTCTGAAATATTTCTTCAAACTTATTATGATTAAAATTCAAAAAAAATATTCTGGCAAATCTAGAAAATCTGTCAAATCAAATTTAAATCTTATTTCAAAGTCTTTAGAATTTTTTTTTTACATTTTTGTTCTGGAAAATCTAGAAGAAATAATGATTTGTCTTTGTTAGAAATATAGCTTGGTCCAATTTGTTATATATTCTAACAAAGTGCAGATTGGATTTTAACCTATTTAAAACATGTCATCCAAATTTTAAAATGAATCTTAATCAGGAAAAATTACTAATGATGTTCCATAAATTGTTTTTTTAATTTTTTCAAAAAGATTCGAATTAACTAGTTTTTCTCTTCTTTTTTTTCGGTTGAATTTTGAATTTTAAAGAGTCGAAATTGAAGATAAACTATGTTTCAAAATCTAATTGTCATTTTTGTTTGTGTTTTCTCCTCTTTTAAACCGTTCAATTAAGTGTAAATATCATTAATTATTAATAATAACATAGAGTTAAAGGTAAAATGAGCAAATTGGCTATTTCTGGCAATTTATTGAAGTGTGTATCAAACTGGTAGCCCTTTGCATTAATCACTACCCAAGAAGTAGCTCTTGCTTTCAAAAAGGTTGGTGACCCCTGATCTAGATGAATACATATAAAGGCCTAAAAAGTTGAATTTTCCACAAATACACACAGCAAATTAAAGGCCTACTGAAAGCCACTACTAGCGACCACGCAGTCTGATTGTTTATATATCAATGATGAAATCTTAACATTGCAACACATGCCAATACGGCCGGGTTAACTTATAAAGTGACATTTTAAATTTCCCGCTAAACTTCCGGTTGAAAACGTCTATGTATGATGACGTATGCGCGTGACGTAACCAGTGAAATAGAAGTATCGGTAGCCCATTCAAAACAATACAAAACAGCTCTGTTTTCATCGCATAATTCCACAGTATTCTGGACATCTGCGTTGGTGAATCTTTTGCAATTTGTTTAATGAACAATGGAGACTGCAAAGAAGAAAGTTATAGGTGGGATCGGTGTATTAGCGGCTGGCTGCAGCAACACAACCAGGAAGACTTTGTCTCGGATGGCAGACGCGCTAGCCGACGCTAGCCACCGACCGCACGGATGATCGTGGTGAAGTCCTTCGTCCTTCCGTCGATCGCTGGAACGCAGGTGAGCACGGGTGTTGATGAGCAGATGAGGGCTGGCTGGCGTAGGTGGAGCGCTAATGTTTTTATCATAGCTCTGTGAGGTCCCGTTATACTAAGTTAGCTTCAATGGCGTCATTAGCAACAGCATTGTTAAGCTTCGCCAGGCTGGAAAGTATTAACCGTGTATTTACATGTCCATGGTTTAATAGTATTGTTGATCTTCTGTCCATCCTTCCAGTCAGGGGTTTATTTATTTTGTTTCTATATGCAGTTAAGCACGATGCTATCACGTTAGCTCTGTAGCTAAAGTGTTTCGTCGATGTATTGTCGTGGAGATAAAAGTCACTGTGAATGTCCATTTGGCGTTCTCGACTCTCATTTTCAAGAGGATATAGTATCCCAGGTGGTTTAAAATACAAATCCGTGATCCACAATAGAAAAAGGAGAGAGTGTGGAATCCAATGAGCCAGCTTGTACCTAAGTTACGGTCAGAGCGAAAAAAGATATGTCTTGCACTGCATTCTAGTCCTTCACTCTCACGTTCCTCATCCACGAATCTTTCATCCTCGCTCAAATTAATGGGGTAATCGTCGCTTTCTCGGTCCGAATCGCTCTAGCTGCATTGAAAACAATAGGAAAATATGAGGAGGCTATCAACTGACTACGTCACGCTACTTCCGGTAGGGGCAAGGCTTTTTTTTCATCAGATACCAAAAGTTGCGAACTTTATCGTCGTTGTTCTCTACTAAATCCTTTCAGCAAAAATATGGCAATATCGCGAAATGATCAAGTATGACACATAGAATGGATCTGCTGTCCCTGTTTAAATAAAAAAAAATCATTTCAGTAGGCCTTTAAATTTAAAGATACAAATTTGGATACAGTTTTGATGTTAAATGGGATTTTTTTCCATGTTAAATTGAAATCACTGCCAAATGCAAATGTCAGTCCGGAGTCACACCTTGTGCAGCGTCCCCTTGGAGTCTCCCAGGAAGGCAATGCTGTGGTCTTCCCGGACGTTGACAGCCACAGCTGTGAGGTGGGTGGACAAGGTTTGCCACACAGCCGTGGCTACCAGAGGCACCCGGCTTGCCATCGGACTCGGGGTGTGGTCGGAGCCACAGGGATATGCCTGAAGGGTGTTCTGCAACATAGACATGTTAATGGTAGGGTTGATCCTTGGTCAGTATTTTCTATCACAACACCACATGTTTGAACCAGAGTATGTTCAACGGAATGAGGAGGGGGATGTTCTAAACTCCCGTTTCCATGCTGGTGTTGTATTGAGCGGAATAATGATTCATGGGGCGTCAACATTGGGTTGTGCTCAAAATGCTTTGAAGGGTATGCTAGGAAAAATGTATTACAGATATGCTCGAAGTTCTTATTGGACCAGGAGTTGTCAAACTTGTTTGAATATTGTGTATAATAAGGAGTAGGTCAATGAATAAATGAATATCAATGTATAATCGCCGCGACTGGCTGGTGATCAGTCTCGGGTGTACCCCGCCTCTCGCCCGAAGTCAGCTAGGGTTAGCTCAAGCTTACCCGCGACACTAAAAAGTATACACGGTGTATGTATATATATATATATATATATATATATATATATATATATATATATATATATATATATATATATATATATATATATATATATAACACCTCTAGGGCTGCAACAACTATACCATACCATACCAACTTTATTTATAAAGCCCTTTAAAAACAACCACAGTTGAAAGACAAAGGGCTGTACACCACAAAGAAATAAAGGCAAAGGACAGACTAAAATATAAAATTTAAAACAGAAGTAAAATACACATTAAAAAGCAAACTAATCAATTAAATCGATTAAAATTGATTATAAAAATAGTTGCCGATTAATTTAGTCATTGATTCGTTGGATCTATGCTATGCGCATGCGCAGAGGCAATTTTTTATTTTTTTTTATTTTTTTAATTATTATTATTTTTATTTTTATTTTGTATTTTTTTAACAAACCTTTATTTATAAACTGCAACATGTACAAACAGCTGAGAAACAATAATCAAAATAAGTATGGTGCCAGTATGCTGTTTTTTTTCAATAAAATAATGGAAAGGATAGAAATGTAGTTTGTCTCTTTTATCCGATTATTAATCGATTAATCGAAGTAATAATCGACAGATTAATCGATTATCAAATTAATCGTTAGTTGCAGCCCTAAACACCTCATGATATTATTACACAGTTGTCTACTGTATGCCTTTGATAGTATTTTTTTCACACAAATTGATAGATCATTTGCTTTGAAATCATTAGTTAGGGTAAAATCTTAACAAAACACACATTTTGGAATATGAGGTAATATGTTTGTTGCATGATCATAGAATAGTAAAGTTAAAAGTTAAAAGACATGCAATGTCCCAAAATTGAAAGAATTAATATGTTTTGAAGTGTTTTATTGATATACATTATTTCCAGGCATTCGCAGGCCACATACAACGATAAGACGGGCCAGATCTGGACCCCTGGGCTTGAGTTTGTCAAATAGTCAATGAATTATGGCCAAGTACTGCCCGGGCCCCTGCAAAGACATTTTGCCTGACAGCGGCCATCTGTTTCAACCAAGCTTGCTCAAACGTGACGTACTTGCCAGTCCAATAATGGTACTGAATTGTGCGTTGATTGGGCTAAACATCCAATTTACAGAGGGTGGTATTTAGGGAACATTGAGCTGTGTGAGAAATTTTAAGTCAATCCGATATTTGTGGGTCAAGCTTTGGGATTTAATATCAGCGGCACCATGTGGTACACTACCGTTCAAAGTTTGGGGTCACCCAAACAATTTAGTGGAATAGCCTTCATTTCTAAGAACAAGAATAGACTGTGGAGTTTCAGATGAAAGTTGTCTTTTTCTGGCCATTTTGAGCGTTTAATTGACCCCACAAATGTGATGCTCCAGAAACTCAATCTGCTCAGTTTTGTAGCTTCTGTAACGAGCTAAAGTGTTTTCAGATGTGTGAACATGATTGCACAAGGGTTTTCTAATCATCAATTAGCCTTCTGAGCCAATGAGCAAACACATTGTACCATTAGAACACTGGAGTGATAGTTGCTGGAAATGGGCCTCTATACACCTATGTAGATATTGCACCAAAAAGCAGACATTTGCAGCTAGAATAGTCATTTAGCACATTAGCAATGTATAGAGTGTATTTCTTTAAAGTTAAGACTAGTTTAAAGTTATCTTCATTGAAAAGTACAGTGCTTTTCCTTCAAAAATAACCACATTTACATGTGACCCCAAACTTTTGAACGCTAGTGTATATTTGTCAGAAAAAGAATAGCGTAGGCAAGTAGAGGTGCATGTTTTGACAACCGTTCTGCCTTTTGAATGCAGAAGTTCAGGAGTGTAAGAGTCAGTTTACACTCTTTCTTCAAACATAAAACGTGTTTAGACAATAAACACTGCTCTGGTGGCATTTAAGTTAGTGCACTCCATTTTGTCGTACTTGCATCCACACAATCAACCAAATGTTCAATTATATCATTATAATATTCTGTATTTGCTGGTCTTTTGTCCTCTCATTCTCTGTCCTTGTGTTGGTTTTCAAAAAGTGACCCTGTTCCTCTTGATTACATCTCATGACATAGCAACGCAGCTGATTTCAAGTTGCTTTGAATTGGCTGATTTGTAAGCCTCCTGATTTGTAAGCATCCCATTAAACCAGGGGTGGGCAATTAATTTTTACCGGGGGCCGCATGAGCAACCCGAGCACTGCTGGGGGGCCACATTGACAATAATTCAATTAAATTTTGCTCAGTATTATTTTTGATATATACCCTAAGATAAATAATAATAATAATAATACTTTCATTTAACCTAACTTAACTTTATACCAAAAGCACTGCTTTGGAAATCATTTGTACCCCTTTCAGAGATCACATTTAGTTCCCCTTAAACATCCTCATGTTGCACAATGAAATGTAAGCATAGGATGAAGTGTGCATTCCTGTAACTTTCTCTACTAACAACATTCCATGATTAATATAAATAAATTAACATTAATAATAAAATAAGCACACGTATGACTGGGGAGTCATAGTCTAACTTTGTGGGTGTTTGAGTTGTCCGACTTTTTGTGTGGCCATAAACGCACCAGTGGTTTAGTGGTATGCGTGTTGGTGACAGATGACAAGTTGGTTTTGGCCTGGTTTGTACGGCAGAAAATGACTAGTTTTTCCAGATAGAAGTGTTTTACTCATGTTTTTGGTGTGGTTATAGCCGAATATAAACAGTTTTGCTCAATAAAATGATGGATATAATTCCTGGCCTCGAAGCATCTCGATAGACGTTACACTAATTGAACGGTGTTCAATTGAACGGTGTTGACGAACACCGTTAGGGCCGCTTGTTGTCACTGTCACTCAAAGCTGCATTGCAAAATGACACGGAATAAATGTGTTTATTTTGTTTAGAATTCAGATGGGGTTTGATTTGGTGCGCGGCATATATTTGCTGTGCGCAGAGGACGCTTGAGCAGTGCGCAATTGCGCAGGCGCGCACCTTAGAGGGAACGTTGCTTGGCAGTCCATGTCTTGTTGAAAACACGCCATTCCTCATCAACTTTTCTCTTTTTAGCGTCTCGGGTGTAAACCGTGCATCACTTGTCGCTGCATGTGCACCTTCACTCGCAGGTTACACACGGACACACGCCCATAAATAACACTTTTCAAAATAAAAGCAGCACAGTTGTATTGCGCGCACGACATAGATGTTTTTTCAACTTTATTTTGTAATTTGTGATTGCAGCTGTTCACATTCACTCACAATCACGCACGCGCACACGTCCACACGGAAGTAATACAAATTAAAGCTGCACGCAGCGTTGGTCGGGTCCGCATTTTGGCAGGTGCTAGTCCTAGGTGTCCCAATACTTTAGTCCAGTGGTAGTCCTGAGTGAGACCTACATAGAGGTTTTTGTTTCGTGTCTCTACGATATTCGTACTGGGAGTTAGAGGCAGTTGTGTCTGTGTCTTTTTCCTAGGTGCTGCGGCACAGTGGTTGTTTTCTTTGAATGCGCGTAAAATCACAGCAGCGGAGCAACTTTAGTGCTGCGGGTCTTTGAAGGCTCGTAAAATCAAAACGGTAGCACGTATCAAAAAGTCGTACAGAACTTGTAATCAGAAGGGTTCAATCTCTCTTCTGTAGCAGTGTGAAGCCGAAACGACAAACGCGCTCAGAGGAGATAACGTTTGATGTTTGGTGACCGGTTGTAACAAAAAAATTTTTTTAAAGGAGGAATAGCAAACTTCCTGTTGATTTTTGCTGAAGGATGTCAATCTATGAAATGTAGGTCAAGGCGAGACCTACATAGAGGTATTTGTTTCATGTCTCTAAGACGTTCCTACCGGAAGTTACAAGCAGTTTTGTCTGAGTTTTCCTCTGAGGAGCAGTTTGTTCTTATGTAGAGCACAATTTTGAGTTTTGGGGTTCGGTTTTTTTTTTAGATCGCAATTTCCACTAGTCCCGATGTGTGTGAGAATTTTGGTGAGTTTTGAAGTATTTTAAGGGGGTCAAATTAGAGGTCAAAAAGCAAAAATGAGTGTTTTTAGTCATTTTTAGTCGCCTTTCAAAACAAAAGCAGCACCGTTGTATTGCACCCTCGACATAGATACTTTTTAAAATGTATTTTGTCATTTATGATTGGCCTCACGCGGGCCGGACAGGGACGCACAAAGGTCCAGGTCTGCATTAAACGATCCTGAGCGTCCACAGACAGCAAAAGGGGTCGACTGAAAGCTTGCAGCTGGCTACTTGTGCAGCTTTTACAGTCCTGTGGCCTCATTACAAGAATCACTTCCTTGCATACGCAGATGCAGTTTAATCCCGCTAATGCTAGCATCCTTCCTTTTGCTTGGCGGCGCTCTTTACAATGTTTACTCTCTCTTCCCACTGAAACCAATAGAGGCGATCCACATCAGGTAAAAGAGAACAGCAGGGAATGATTAATGCTAATGGCTTGCTTTCAGTTATTAGCAAGCTGTTACAAGCACACAAAGTGGGAAACAGCGCAGTGTGCAATTCTTCTGTAGCTAGATTAAAGTTGCAAGAACGATGCTGTGTACTTACCATGGGTAGGTTGGCACAGCTGGACTTGACCTCATATTCTATGTAGGCCACTTCTCCTCCGTCCTGCGCCATGCCATCTTGGGTGTAACACCGGTCTCTAGTGGAGTCGATATGCTTGTCGAGTTCGTCCAAAGGGAAGACGCACAAAGCAGAGCCATCCAACGGATGTTGGTTTGCTGAGCTGACACGGGTGGAGAAGACTCCCAACAGTTCCTCACCCTCCCTGTCTCTACCGTGGCCCACCTGTGTGAGAAAATTGAAAGTAAGTCTTTCTAGGAAGCTAATTATGTTTAAAGGCCTACTGAAAGCCACTACTAGCGACCACGCAGTCTGATAGTTTATATATCAATGATGACATCTGAACATTGCAACACATGCCAATACGGCCGGGTTAACTTATAAAGTGACATTTTACATTTCCCGGCAAACTTCCGGTTGAAAACGTATATGTATGATGACGTATGCGCGTGACGTCAATGGTTGAAACGGAAGTATTCGGACACCATTGGATCCAATACAAAAAGCTCTGTTTTCATCGCAAAATTCCACAGTATTCTGGACATCTGTGTTGGTGAATCTTTTGCAATTTGTTTAATGAACAATGAAGACTGCAAAGAAGAAAGCTGTAGGTGGGATCGGTGTATTAGCGGCTGGCTGCAGCAACACAACCAGGAGGACTTTGACTTGGATAGCAGACGCGCTGTCCGACGCTAGCCGCCGACCGCATCTATGATCGGGTGAAGACCTTTGTCGCACCGTCGATCGCTGGAACGCAGGTGAGCACGGGTGTTGATGAGCAGATGAGGGAATGGCTGGCGTAGGTGGATAGCTAATGTTTTTAGCATAGCTCTGTGAGGTCCCGTAGCTAAGTTAGCTTCAATGGCGTTGTTAGCAACAGCATTGTTAAGCTTCGCCAAGCTGGGAATTATTAACCGTGTATTTACATGTCCATGGTTTAATAGTATTGTTGATTTTCTGTCTATCCTTCCAGTCAGGGCCTTATTTCTTTTGTTTCTATCTGCAGCTATCACGTTAGCTCCGTAGCTAAAGTGCTTCGCCGATGTATTGTCGTGGAGATAAAAGTCACTGTGAATGTCCATTTTGCGTTCTCGACTCTCATTTTCAAGAGGATATAGTATCCCAGGTGGTTTAAAATACAAATCCGTGATCCACAGTAGAAAAAGGAGAAAGTGTGGAATCCAATGAGCCAGCTTGTACCTAAGTTACGGTCAGAGCGAAAAAAGATACGTCCTGCACTGCACTCTAGTCCTTCACTCTCACGTTCCTCATCCACAAATCTTTCATCCTGGCTCAAATTAATGGGGTAATCGTCGCTTTCTCGGTCCGAATGGCTCTCGCTGCTGGTGTAAACAATGTGGAAATGTGAGGAGCCTTTCAACCTGTGACGTCACGCTACTTCCGCTACAGGCAAGGCTTTTTTTTATCAGCGACCAAAAGTTGCGAACTTTATCCTCGATGTTCTCTACTAAATCCTTTCAGCAAAAATATGGCAATATCGCGAAATGATCAAGTATGACACATAGAATGGATCTGCTATCCCCGTTTGAATAAAAACAATTAATTTCAGTAGGCCATGAATTGAAATACCTGTGCTGCTTGGAGTAGGTTGTACACTCTGGAGGATGAAGATTGGCAAACAAGCGGTACTTCCACATAGGAATAGTAAGAGGTGTCGTCTAGGCAAACTCTAGCAGCATAGGTTTGGTACTCCCTGGACGATGACTTGATGTCTCGCCGGTAAAACAAAAAGTAGACATAACTCCGCCGTGTGAACGTGGTCACAAAGTGGTGGTCGTACTCCGACAGGCGCCCAGCGACGGCCAGCTTGGCCGTCTCCTCGTAGGAAAAGAGAGGCTCAGATGAAAGGTGTCTGGTGGAAATGGGTGGCTGGCTGGCGGTGTATCCCCTGCCCACATACATCACAGTCCTTTCTCCATCTCGAAGCCCCACCACGAGCCCCACAGTTGACACAGACGGATCATTTGCCGCCACATACTGCGTGTCCACTGGCCTCTCGGTGGAGAAAAGAACCTCACTGATGGACGTCAGGCTCCGTTTCTGACAAGTTCCTTGGTAAACGCTGCCGCAGGTGATCAGCTCTAAAGCATTGGGATCCACCAGCAGTAACTTGTTATGGTTATTGGTTCTTCTGGACTGGGGACAGTTGGAATCCGAGACAGGAGGAATGCAGTCTTTGCTGTCTCTTACAGGACCAGTCTTCTCCTCTTGCTCCAGACGCAGTCCGTCTAATCCATCCAGCTGGAAAAGGTAGTCCTTTGCACCCACGTAGACTTTGCCTACGGACGGGTCTGGGTGGAGGACAAGGTGCTGGAATTCTGTGCCATCACGGGAAAAACTAGGGTAGGAGTGAGCATGTATTAAGGCGAGGATGCTGCCGATGATAAGGAACAAGAGTAGGGAGGAGTTTGGAGCCTTCCCATGTAGCATGGCAGATATTCTGTGGAGGAAAGTAGCAGTCAGGTTACACACCTTCAACTTGGTTGTGTGCAAAGTTGTTTGCCTAGTCGGGGGTAAGCAACCCCCGGCTCTTTACTGCCGCCCTAGTGGCTCCCTGGAGCATTTTTAAAAAATGATTGAAAATGTAAAAATATGGGGGGAAATATTTTTTTTTGTTTTAGTATGTTTTTTGTTTGTGGACAAACATGACACAAACTTTCCCAATTGTTAGAAAGTCCACTGTTTCATGTGTTTGTGTGTATGCTTCACCGATGAAGAGTATTTGGTGAACATCGTTTTGTTTACATGTAAAATATTCCACTCCTTCTTTGTCTCATTTTGTCCACCAAAAGTTTTATGCTGTGCGTGAATGCACAAGAGTGCGCTTTGTTGATGTTATTGACTTGTTGGAGTGCTAATCAGACATATTTGGTCAATGCATGACTGCAAGCTAATCAAAGTACGTTTATCCTCTTTGTATATAATTTAGTTTTGCATGTCTCATGACACATTATCTGCAGTGTTTCCCACAATTTCATTTATTTGTGGCGGCCCGCCACGAAATAATTAAGGCGGCCACAATTTTTAAATTTACATTTTTTATTTTTTTGTCCTGTCCAGCTTCTCAGGCAAATCATATAGTTGATGTAGATGCCCATATAGGCTGTTCAGGTTTACTTTACAAAAGAGAAGTGTAGGATCAAGATTTTTGGAGCTCTTTGTTCAGTGGATCAGATGTTTCATAAAGCTTTGTGTCTATCTACCACCACTACTGTTTTCTGTTTATTTGTTACTGACTGTGGCAGGACACCTCTGCCTCTGTTTCACTTTATGTTGCTGGTAAATAATATGGTTGTAGTAGTAGGCTGAAGTTGAATTATTTAGTATGTACTAATTAAAAGGGCATAGCTTTAAGAGACATTTTAGCTTTTATATTTTTATAAGATATATTTTTTGTAAGAACCACAATTAATAAATATATTTCAGTGAATAACTTATTGTTCAAATCTGTATATAAATATGTACATAAAGTGTTGTAATTATATTGTAAAATGGATGGATGGATGGACATTTAAAACAAAACTGTTATTATTAATTAGTAAGTATACATTTTTTTTAGCCTTTTTAGAGAAAATCGTATCATTGTAGTAAATTATGCAAATTACTCGACGATGTCATGGTGACCACGCCCATAGCCGCCACGCCCCCCCGCCACAGGTATCTTGGCAGTTTATGGGAAACACTGATCTGTATGTAATATTGGCTGCATTTCTTATACTTGTTTGGGGGCCATGTTGTTCCAGACCACAGCAAACATTACCCAGCTTGCCAAAGATTGTAATAAATCCATTAGAAGAAGACAGCCTGCCGTTTCCTTTAACTTGGACACACACATCTATACCTTTGGCCATTTTGAGCCAGTCATTTCCAGGAGTTATCTCACCTTCTGAGTAGCCTCTGATTTACTAATGGTTTATAATGTTGTAAAAATGTGTAGAATAAATATTACATTTCGACATTTCTGTCAACAAAGATTTGCTTCAGCCTGTGACACATAGTAATGTTGTTAGTAGGCTATTAGAGCTAATATAGACACTTACATCATGTGTTGCCTTCATTATAAGACTTATATAGGCTTTAAATTTCACTTGAGGGCAAAACAATCAGATTTGGTGTGCAATGTGGTATCACATCTATGAAGCAGGAGGTTTCCCCTTCAAGAGGTCATGAAAACCCCCGAACTTGAAAAGCGACCTTTGAGTGCCTCTCCTCACAAAAGTGAGATGATATATTGTCCTTACGTTTGGTGTGGCAACACATATTACTATTGGAACATAAATAAAAAGCCACATTTGCATTATGATGGACTTTTAAGTTAAGAAATCATTGATCTTTCAGTTGCATCTTACAGAGTTTTAACTTGCACTTACAGATGTAGCGACCAACTGGAGTTACTTGCAGTGGTTTTCTGAAGTGTTCCTGAGCCCATGTGGTGATATCCTTTACACACCGATGTCGCTTTTTGATGCAGTACCGCCTGAGGGATCCAAGGTCCGTAATATCATCGCTTACGTGCAGTGATTTCTCCAGATTCTCCCAACATTTTGATGATATTACGGGCGGTAGATGGTGAAATCCCTAAATTTCTTGCAATAGCTGGTTGAGAAATGTTGTTCTTAAACTGTTGGACAATTTCCTCAGGCATTTGTTGACAAAGCAGTGTTTCCCATAAACTGCCAAGATACCTGTGGCGGTGGGGGCGTGGCTATGGGCGTGGTCACCATGACATCATCGAGTAATTTGCATAATTGACTACAATGATATGATTTTCTCTAAAAAGGCTCAAAAAATGTATACTTACTAATTAATAATAACAGTTTTGTTTTAAACGTCCATCCATCCATCCATTTTACAATATAATTACAACACTTTATGTACATATTTATATACAGATTTGAACAATAAGTTATTCACTGAAATATATTTATTAATTGTGGTTCTTACACAAAATATATTCACTGAAATATATTTATTAATTGTGGTTCTTACACAAAATATATCTTATAAAATATAAAAGCTAAAATGTCTCTTAAAGCTCTGCCCCTTTATTTAGTGAATACTAAATAATTTAACTTTAGCCTACTACTACAACCATATTATTTACCAGCAACATAAAGTGAAACAGAGGCAGAGGTGTCCTGCCACAGTCAGTAACAAATAAACAGAAAACAGTAGTGGTGGTAGATAGACACAAAGCTTCATCAAACATCTGATCCACTGAACAAAGAGGTCCAAAAATCTTGATCCTACACTTCTCTTTTGTAAAGTAAATCTGAACAGCCGATATGGGCATCTACATCAACTATATCAGTGGTCCCCAACCTTTTTGTAGCTGCGGACCGGTCAACGCTTGAAAATTTGTCCCACGGACCGGTGGGGGGGGGGGGGGGTGTATTTGTTTTAAACGTTAATCTATGTTGCTGCTTCTTGATCTTAGCGCCGCTTTCGATACCGTCGATCATAATATTTTATTAGAGCGTATCAAAACACGTATTGGTATGTCAGACTTAGCCTTGTCTTGGTTTAACTCTTATCTTACTGACAGGATGCAGTGCGTCTCCCATAACAATGTGACCTCGGACTATGTCAAGGTAACGTGCGGAGTTCCCCAGGGTTCGGTTCTTGGCCCTGCACTCTTTAGTATTTACATGCTGCCGCTAGGTGACATCATACGCAAGTACGGTGTTAGCTTTCACTGTTATGCTGATGACACTCAACTCTACATGCCCTAAAGCTGACCAACACGCCGGACTGTAGTCAGCTGGAGGCGTGTCTTAATGAAATTAAACAATGGATGTCCGCTAACTTTTTGCAACTCAACGCTAAGAAAACGGAAATGCTGATTATCGGTCCTGCTAGACACCAACATCTATTTAATAATACCACCTTAACATTTGACAACCAAAGAATTAAACAAGGAGACTCGGTAAAGAATCTGGGTATTATCTTCCACCCAACTCTCTCGTTTGAGTCACACATTAAGAGTGTTACTAAAACGGCCTTCTTTCATCTCCGTAATATCGCTAAAATTCGTTCCATCTTGTCCACTAGCGACGCTGAGATCATTATTCATGCGTTCGTTACGTCTCGTCTCGATTACTGTAACGTATTATTTTCGGGCCTCCCTATGTCTAGCATTAAAAGATTACAGTTGGTACAAAATGCGGCTGCAAGGCTTTTGACAAAAACAAGAAAGTTTGATCATATTACGCCTACACTGTATATACCTTTATATACATATATATATATACCTATACTGGCTCACTTGCACTGGCTTCCTGTGCACTTAAGATGTGACTTTAAGGTTTTACTACTTACGTATAAAATATTACACGGTTTAGCTCCAGCCTATCTCGCCGATTGTATTGTACCATATGTCCCGACAAGAAATCTGCGTTCAAAGAACTCCGGCTTATTAGTGATTCCCAGAGCCAAAAAAAAGTCTGCGGGCTATAGAGCGTTTTCTATTCGGGCTCCAGTACTCTGGAATGCCCTCCCGGTAACAGTTAGAGATGCTACCTCAGTAGAAGCATTTAAGTCCCATCTTAAAACTCATTTGTATAATCTAGCCTTTAAATAGACCCCCCCCTTTTTTAGACCAGTTGATCTGCCGTTTCTTTTCTTCTCTCCTCTTCTCCCCTGTCCCTTGCGAGGGGAGTTGCATAGGTCCGGTGGCCATGGATGAAGTGCTGGCTGTCCAGAGCCGGGACCCCGGGTGGACCACTAGCCTGTGCATCGGTTGGGGACATCTCTGCGCTGCTGACCCGTCTCCGCTCGGGATGGTTTCCTGTTGGCCCCGCTGTGGACTGGACTCCCGCTGATGTGTTGGATCCACTGTGGACTGGACTTTCACAATGTTATGTCAGACCCACTCGACATCCGTTGCTTTCGGTCTCCCCTAGAGGGGGGGGGTTACCCACATATGCGGTCCTCTCCAAGGTTTCTCATAGTCATTCACCGACGTCCCACTGGGGTGAGTTTTTCCTTGCCCGTATGTGGGCTCTGTACCGAGGATGTCATTGTGGCTTGTACAGCCCTTTGAGACACTTGTGATTTAGGGCTATATAAATAAACATTGATTGATTGATTTAATTTTTTTTTTTTTTTTTTTTTTTTTTTTTTTTTACATAAATAAATACAATCATGTGTGCTTACGGACTGTATCCCTGCATAATGTATTAATCTATATTGATATATAATGTATATATTGTGTTTTTTATGTTGATTTCATTAAAAAAAAAAAAAATATATATATATATATATATATATATATATTATTTTTTTTTTTTTTAATTTCTTGTGCGGCCCGGTACCAATCGGTCCGCGGACCGGTGGTTGGGGACCACTGAACTATATGATTTGCCTGAGAAGCTGGACAGGACAAAAAAAAAAAAAAATTAAAAATTAAAAAAAAAAAATTAACAAAAAAATAAAAATATTTTTGTGGCGGCCTTAATTCTTTTGTGGCGGGCAGCCACAAATACATGAATGTGTGGGAAACACTGTCTTGTCTTTGCAGTCTATTCAATTGAATATAAGTTGAAAAGGATTTGCAAATCATTGTATTTTCTTTTTATTTACGATTTACACAACGTGCCAACTTCACTGGTTTTGGGTTTTGTATTTAGTGTAAAAAAAAAAAAATATTTTAGCAACGTAGCTTATCCCAAATGCAGCAGCTAACACTGGAAACAAGCCGAGTAAAATTGCAACATCCATCCATCCATTAACAATGGAAGTTAAACAAAGAAAAACAGATGGTGGTGATAATCCTATGACGCAAACACATTAGCAGTCTTACCATTGATGATCTTTGTTAAGCTGAAGACTTCCACCTCCTAATCATGTCCCACGTCTTCTCTTTTGCTGTCAAAATAACCACAACAAAACATTCTTTAGACATTAACAGAGGCAGGCTGCATGACAAGGACAGTATCACATAGGCCTGGGCGATATGGCCTTTTATTAATATCTCAATATTTTTAGGCCATGTCACGATACACCATATATATCTCCATATTTTGCCTATAATCACAGCAGTATGATGATTCTATGTGTCTACATTCAAACATTCTTCTTCATACTGCATTAATATATGCTACTTTTAAACTTTCATGCAGAGAGGGAAATCACAACTAAGTCAATTTAGCAAAAGTGTATTTATTACACAGTTATTAAGCAGTGGCACAAACATTCATGTCATTTACAAAACAGAAAGTGCAAGATTGTCAGAGACATTTTAAAACAAGCTATTAGTGCACTTTTGTGCATGATGTCACTAAGATGACATATCAAAACAACACTAAATTAAAGTGCGCCACTACAATGTTTTAAATCAAATAAAGTGCACTTTTGTGCATGAAGTCACATATTTTAAATAACTGTCAAATAAAAATGAGCTGCATAACAGGAAATCAAATAGTGTATGTCCTTCACTATGTGGTAGGTTCCTGCGGACGTTATCTCCTTCTGTTGTTGACAATTTGTTTCATACGGTGTTGATGTGGAAATGGTTGCCTCGGCATTTTGTGGGTGTGGCACCGGCCGAGATGTTGACATGCGGAGTTTCAAGCACTCTTCATTCTCTAGCG
This sequence comes from Entelurus aequoreus, assembly GCF_033978785.1. Classification (NCBI taxonomy): domain Eukaryota; kingdom Metazoa; phylum Chordata; class Actinopteri; order Syngnathiformes; family Syngnathidae; genus Entelurus; species Entelurus aequoreus. Next base: position 82,914,325 of record NC_084737.1, read on the forward strand.
GGTGACTTTTCAAATGATGCTACAAATTAGCAGTAATGCTACTTTTTGTAGCAACGCTTTTGCCGCATCCTTGACATATTACAGTTATCTGTTCAACATCTTCCCGCTTGAAGCCAAACCACCGCCAGACGATGGACCCCCTGCCGTTTTTCATGGGAATGAATTATTCTTCCTCCATTTGTTACCAGATTCGCACCTTAATCTGAGGCTGAGTTGACTAGAAAACGGTTTAATGTTGCACTTTTTATATGTAGAAGAAAAGTGTTGTCATTTTATTTAATCTGAGCAACAACTTGAGGCAGTTTAATGTTGATTAACGTGGACCCCGACTTAAACAAGTTGAAAAACCCATTGGGGTGTTACCATTTAGTGGTCAATTGTACGGAATATATACTGTACTGTGCAATCTACTAATAAAAGTCTCAATCAATCAATCAAAATTGGACTTTATATGTAGAAAGGTTTTGTGAAGAAACCATTCTGAGCCTTATTTTATTTAGTTTGTGTTTTATATATGTTGACCACATTAACCCTGGCAAAGGACCCTGTGTGTATATATATGCTATGCCATTGTTTACAAATTTGACTTGTAAACAACTTGAAACTGTTTAATGTTGCACTTTTTATATGTAGAAGAAAAGTGTTGTCATTTTATTTAATCTGAGCAACAACTTGAGGCAGTTTGATGTGTATTAATGTGAACACCGACTTAAACAAGTTGAAAAACTTATTGGGGTGTTACCATTTAATAGTCAATTGTACGGAATATGTACTGTACTGTGCAATCTACTAATAAAAGTCTCAGTCAATCAATCAAAAAATGTACTTTATATGTAGAAAGGTTTTGTGAAGAAACCATTCTGAGCCTTATCTTATTTAGTTTGTGTTTTACATATGTTGACCACATTAACCCTGGCAATAGACCCTGTGTGTATATGCATGCTATGCCATTGTTTACAAATTTGGTAAATAACCAAAAAATGTATATTTTGTTGTTTTCTTACTGTACCGAACCGAAAATGAATTGAACCGTGACCTCTAAACCGAGGTACGTACCGAACCGAAATTTTTGTGTACCGTTACACCCCTCCGATATAGTCATTTTGTATATCGCACAGAGACAAACCCGCGATATATCGAGTATATTCGATATATCGCCCAGCCCTACACTGCAAAAAGTCAGTGTTCAAAAACAAGAAAAAAAAATACAAAAATGAGGGGTATTTTATTTGAACTAAGCAAAATTATATGCCAATAGAACAAGAAAATTCGGCTTGTCAAGATTTTCCAAAACAAGTAAAATTAGCTAACCTCAATGAACCCCAAAATACCTTAAAATAAGTATATTCTCACTAATAAGTGCACTTTTCTTGGTAGAAAAAAAAGAGGCCTTTTTGCTCAATATGTTGAAAAATATTCTTAAATTAAGAAACTGCTAGTGCCATTATCTTGACATAATGATATGCACTCTGCATGACATTTCTTGAAAGCAGCAAACTTACACAAAAAAACTAGTTTATTGTTCTTAATGAAAAGGCAACAAGACAACTGCTTGTTACTCTCGGGGTCTCCTAGCCGCTCAGGCAAATCATATTGTCTAAAAATGCATTTTTTCATGGATAACATGACATCATCGCGCCAAGTGCGTGCTCTTTCAGTCAATTAGTGCGCATATATACAGCCCGGCCCCCGGCCAACTTTTTTTTTATTATAATTTTGAAGAATTTATCTGAATGTGCATGAACTATTTCTGTTCAAAATTGTTTGAAATGTCAAATGTTTAAATATTAACTGTCAGTTTACTGTACTGTGCCAACTGTACTACTATATGAGCACGTATGTTCTCTTGTTTAATTGAAAATAAAACAGCAAAGTCCATTTGGCTGTCATCGGTTTTAATTATGAGACACAATTGTGTCAAAGTCATGATTTTTTAAAAATGTGATTAATTTTACTATTTTATTTGATGAATTTTGAAATTAATTTTAATTTTTGAAATTCATTTTGATAAATTGTTACTATTTTATTTGATTAATTTTGATTTAATTAGATTTTTTTTAATTTGATTTTTTTTAATTTGATTTTTTTTAATTATGAGACACATTCGTGTCAAAGTCATATTTTTTTTTCATGCTTGAAATAAGAAATGAATACTTTAAAAACGTAGCTTTATACTTGTGAGTGTTGATGACACAGCTTTGCAACACTTGATATTCTAGTTTCAAGCATGTTTTACTCAATATAGCTCATCAAATCTCAGCAACAAGCTGTAATATCTCACTGTGATCATTTAGGAGCAAAACCCTTAAAACAAGTAAAACACTCTAACATAAAATCTGCTTATTGAGACTAATTCTCTTATCAGACAGAAAATAAGCAAATATCACCCTTATTTGAGATATTTCATCTTACTTAGATTTCACTTTTTGCAGTGTAGTATCACATCATTCATCTAGATCAGGGGTCACCAGCGCGGTGCCCGCGGGCACCAGGTAGCCCGTAAGGACCAGATGAGTAGCCCGCTGGCCTGTTCTAAAAATAGCTCAAATAGCAGCACTTACCAGTGAGCTGCCTCTATTTTTTAAATTTTATTTATTTACTAGCAAGCTGGTCTCGACATTTTTAATTGTAAGAGACAAAACTCAAATAGAATTTGAAAATCCAAGAAAATATTTTAAAGACTTGGTCTTCACTTGTTTAAATAAATTCATACATTTTTTTACTTTGCTTCTTATAACTTTCAGAAAGACAATTTTAGAGAAAAAATACAACCTTAAAAATGATTTTTTATTGTAAAGAATAATAAATACATTTTAATTTAATTCTTAATTTTAGCTTCTGTTTTTTCGACGAAGAATATTTGTGAAATATTTCTTCAAACTTATTATGATTAGAATTACAAAAAAATATTCTGGCAAATCTAGAAAATCTGTAGAATCAAATTTAAATCTTAT